>NC_133769.1:195310982-195338737 GCF_003597395.2 Chelonoidis abingdonii
CTCATGCTCCAAAACATCTGTTAGTCTATAAGGTGCCACAGGATTCTTTGCTGCTTTTACAGATCCAGACTAACACGGCTACCCCTCTGATACTTCACTCATAGGAGTAGTCTTTTTGACTTCAGTGGGGTTACTTGCTTGAGTAAAGCTGGCCATATGTATACTTGCTGGCCATATGCATGTTTGTCTATAGAGGATAGAACTGGAAACTTTAGGGCCAGATGGTTTATGTGAAATCAAATCTCAAGATGCTAAAAAGTCATTCTTAAGTTATTGAACCACTTTTTTTGACAGTTTTTACATGATCAGATGATGTATATGTAAAAGACAGTCTGTCACTGGGACATTGTGGAGTCCTGTCAACAGAAAGTAAAACAAGAAACCATCCTTGAAAAAAAGATATTATTTTGTCTTGAATTTTGCTATCAATTCTTGCCTATAGCAAAGGAGACTGTGAACCAGACTAGGCAGACAAGTACAGGGATTCAGTGTTGGAGAACCCCACATGAGAAAATAACAAATAGAAGAGATATAAAGGAAATACTTTCTTTTTGCTGTTTGAAAAAAAAAAATTGCAGAAGCTCCTATGAAAAAGTCCTATAGAAATGAATACGGATGAAACCAATAGGGTTATGCCAATATTAAAAAATTATATAGAATTAGCCTAAAAAGTTATCTAATTTAATAAAGAATGAAATCCTTACTATAGGCTATTTTAAATTTAAACATGCTATAGAATTCTGCATCATTTTCTTTGCATTCTCTAGGAGATAAAAGGCCACAATTTCAAAGGGGGCTCAATCTTGCATTTGTTAGACTCATATCTAGCACAGACTCTTGCTGCTGCTGTTGTCATTCATCAATGAGTACATTGCACTTGAGCAGCCAATTGAAATCTATATGAAAGAGCAGCACTTGACTGAGAAGAAGAGGTAGAGGATGAAACAGCTTTTGAAGTGAGTGTCTGGAGTAGGAGCCAGCTGTGTACGTCTTTCTTTGTCCTCGTCTCTGAACTGAGCCAAAAAGGAAGGGGATTCAATTTTGCAACAAGGAGGGAAGAAGGCAAAATAAGACCCCAATCTTGCATGTGCTTAATTTTACACATGGAAATAGATCCATTTCAGTGCTTATGACAATACCTTTAACTGCATAAATCAAAGTCAAACATGGTGGATATTCTGAGCAGAAGAAGCAGAGAAAATGCCACTTTCCTGGGCCTAATCCTATTATTGTTTGAACACATCATTAGAAAAGGAGACTCTTGAAATTTTGGCAAGCCATGCTGTGATTCCATTTGAAGCAACATCAGACTGGGTATCAATAGACATATCTGAAATGGAAATAATTAATTTAAATTAAGTGAAAGCTTCCAAATGTTTTAAATTTGTATCAATATGTTAATTATTGTTATTTAGAGCATAATCTGCAATCAACTTTATTCCAAAGTTTTGCAGTGCTAAGTTTGAGTCAAAAGTTAAACAAGGCAAAACTTGAAGGTCAATTATATTTTACCTAGCTGACCTAACTTTATCAACTATTAACAATTGCATTAAGTCCTTTAATAATTTCAAGCAGATACAGTTTTACTACTTTCTAGCATCTGTCAAATTTTAAACACTTCGGGATGATGATTCACATGTTCCAAAAAGGAGCCAAGTTAATATTTTAAACATATTTGTTTTCTGCTCACGCTGCTAGATTACCTCATGCTGCAATGAAAGCTTCTGCACATTTACTTCTAATATAATAATTTACCTAATTATTACGATTTAACTTAACCTATGTTGTGTTCTTTGTTTTGTTAACTTAGGCACAATTGTAAAATCAGCATGCATGCCTTGAATTTGAATATCTGGTCTCATTTCTCTTTGCTGCTTCTTAGAATTCAGATCACATAGTGCAGGGATTTTGACTAAATGGATTTGACTTCTTCTGTACATTAATTTTAAACCAGTTTAGACATTTAAATAATGAAACAATGCTGATTAAATTAGAATCATGAGTGGTGATTTAGTTCACCATGGTTAACACATACTTCCTTCATGATATTCATTTAGCCTGTTAATTTGGAAACTTTAAATTCTCTAATGTTTCATAAAAACATTCAACCTATTTTCCAGAAGAGAGAAAACCTAAAACTAGAAGAAGTTTTTCAGACAAATTATATATAAAAAGACCAATTTTAATGCATCATACTAGAACTGTTCCTGGTAAAGTGACCATAAAAATTATTCAGATGAAGCACTATGATTTCAAAAATAAATTCCTAAACAATGCAGATTAGTTCTTAAAATGAATCTTAATTATTCAAAACAAAAACAGAAACTCTCCCGTTATACATAGTAATTAGATTCCTGTACAACATTCAAAGGAGTATGAAATTTATAAGGAAATTTTCCTTATAAATTTAACATTGTGAACATAAAAAATTATTGATTGGTTGGGTACGGTCAAAGAGCGGCTCCATTAGGAAAATCCAGGATTGTGGCCACACTAACATATTTGAAAGGTTGACTTGCCAGATTTGCCAGGTGGAAGAAATGAGTCTGTTAGGGAAAAAACAGAGACCAAAAAACAAAACAAAAAGCTGTAGAGCCTTAAGGCTGTTGGGGACAAAGAACTAACATTTCAAAATGAGTTCATAGAATTATAGAAGATCAGGGCTGGAAGAGACCTTAAGAGATCATCTAGTCCAACCCCCTGCTCAAAGCAGGTCCACAACTAAATCATCCAAGAATGTACCCTCAAAATTGTATAAGCATCCATATTTGTGAGAGAATGGGTATTTGGTCTTAAAAATTAGGTTGTTAGATGCCTAATCTGTTTTTTTTATGTACAATATGCAAATATAGAGCTTTAAAGTATTCTGATCTTGATATCTGACAAGCTTTGTCCTGGGTAGCATGTAAAGAATTGATTCCTGTCTGCCAATTGTCCCTGCCAGCAGGTATATGGGATCTTGGGGAGCAATTACCACACAGGTGGGGTGCAAAATAAACTTTATTAAGAAAATGCAAAAAACAGGGAAAATTCAATAGTGAGGGGTATGGGGTTTGTTAAGGTAGACAATTGGGGAGGGGTTTCTTTTAGCAAATAGTATAGGGGGGTTCAATAGTGAGGTACAATACAGTGGGGTACAATACAGTTGGTAACCAATTAACACTGAAGTATAAATGTATACAAGTAGCTAACAATTATCTAATATAAAGGTGTGTCACAGCAGCATATAGCCAACTAACAGTTATGGAAAAATGTGGTAAGTAACCAACTCTAGGTAAAAATGTCACAGTGGTATATAAATGTAAAATGTGAGGTGTGTTAGAGAGAAAAAGGGTAACCAATGGGGTTTTATGCTAGACTTTCAGTAATACAATTGAGGTTTCGGGGGTAATAGGAGAGTGTGGAGGAAGGGATTAAAAAGGAGAGAGAGAGAGAGAGAGAGCTTCAGGAGACAGAGAGGGCAGGCTCAGCAGCTGCAGGTTTAAACAGCAGAGAGACTGAGGGGTATGGGGTGACTGGAGAGCTCGGTGGGGGCAGCAGAGGAAGACAAGACTTAACCACAACTATTTAGCAGAACACGAGCAAAATCTTATCTATGACCTAACTTAACCAAGACTACACAAAATTAGCAAGTAACAGAACACAATGCAAATCAATTTCTTAAACGCCTAACTTACAGAACATAATACAAACAATTCTCTAAACCTAACTTAACCACAGCTATGCTGGGTGCTGGTTAAGTCTGGGTGCTGGGGAAAGAGGGAGAGCGGCTAAAGATAATAAATAAAAGTATAAAGAGAATTTTCACAGAATTTTCACAGAGGGGATTCTTACCAGCCCCAAAGGAAGCAGCAGAGGTAAAAGCAGCAAAATCATCAGAAGACTGGGTACAGTCTCAATAATCAGGAGATCTCTCAGGCAGCAATTTGTTCTCGTGGGGGGGGGTCAAAAACGGGGGTACGCTCAAAATAAAACGAGAGCGGAGAAAGGACCCCCAGAACCCCTGGCTTGATCAAACCAGGCAGCAATGCCAGGAACCTTTCTGAGGTCTGATCAGAAAATGTCTGGTTTTAAGGGCAAGACTTAGGCAGTCTCCCACCAGTACTCTGATTGGCTCAGAGGCAGGGGGGAAGAAAAAAAAAAAAAAAAGAAGAGGCAGGTGAGCACAGAGACATGTCTAGGCAGAGTCCTGTGCAATAGGTGACTCAGAAGCACATGAGGCCTATGACTCATGCCCAGGACCCTTAAAAACACAATAGGCCTTGCAACTGGACATTGTCCACCCTACACCAAGCCCAGGTTTAACAAGGTGATAACAGGACTAACCCTTTGAACAGGGCAGTGGTCCCACTTAGCACAATTGGCCATCCCTTTGAGAAGGGCAATGGCTCTGCTAAACAACTTTAAGGGACCCTCCCTTTGAGAAGGGCAGTGGCCCTGCTAAACAACTTAACAGCCAGGGAGGGGAGGCCACAGGAGAACAAAAACAAAAATGGAGTATGGGGACATCTGTAAGAGACAAAATGGAATAGGGGGATAACTGTAACAGACACCAATAGGCTTTCTTCCCAACTTTATACAAGCTTGTTTGTGAATATTTGGTGCATTTGATGCAGATCTCTGCATGGACAATTCTGAGCTGGCGACTATTCACTGACACATAGACACTGTGATTGTTATCTTCAAATTATAGAAACTATGACATTATTTAGCTTTATAAATGTACGTTATTTTCTCCAGTCACTGAAAACACATAGGACCAGATTCTGATCTCAGAGACATGTATAGATTTGGAGTAACCCCAATGATATCCACTCCATGTTTACACAGGTTTCATTGGGATCAGACCCTTATTGCGACTCTGGAAGAAAATTGTCAAAGTATCAAGGGGTGATGAAAAACTGACTTCAGTTTATTTTTCTCCAAAGAATAAAGAAAACATACAAAAATTATAATTACTGTTAAAATTGCACTTAATATTTTGATTAAAATGAAGACTTTTCTTTCAAATGGAAAAGGAAATATCATGCTAGGAATGCTGCTTCTTTTCATCTTGAGAGTGCTTCATTAAGTGTTCACCATGGGAAGACTAGCTTTTGATTCCAATTTGTCCTTTGAAGTAGGAGCACCCAGCTTTAAAATGTGATAAAGAGACTATCCTGTAGCGTATCTACATTTGTTTTTTACATCCTGTTGTCTCCCATCTGTTAAAAACACAGTAGATGTCAGCCCCCTGGAATTAGATAATAACCTCTCTAAACTGCAACATAATGGGTTAATCAGCCAAGCAATGAGAAGTATATAGTTTAAAAGTCATAAAATAATACTCTAAAAGAGAAATGCTGTGTAACAATTAAAACTAATGAAGATGTGTCTATGAATAAAGAAGTACAAGACAATAGTATAGCAGTTCAGGTAGCTTCTGCTAAAAACAAAACAAAAACAAACCACACACACCTTCTTGCTATGTATCTGTATAGTATCTAGCACAATGGAGCCTTTAGATTACTACCATAACACAAATATAGTAATTGTCAGGAAACAAGACTAAAGAAGCAAAGTAATATATGTAGTTTCAGAAAGCAGTTCCTAGTGGAGACTAAAACATTGCGTACATTAGAACTGTTCAGGAAATCTCCCATTATTGTACTAAAATTAGTGCAGCTCTAGTGGTAACAGAGGGAGCACTAATGTAGACAGGGCTCAGGCATTTTTACTATTGAGTTATCTAAAGCTATGTCTACACTGCTAGACTCCCAAGGCTGGACTGTGCCAGCTGACTCAAGATCGGGGGGCTTGGGCTAAGGGGAGGTTTAACTGAAGTGTAGATTGATGTGTAGGGCTGCAGTTTGAGCTCTGGGACCCTCCCACCTTGCAGGTTCCTAGACCCCGTAAATCTACACTGCAATCAAACAGCCCTGCAACAAGAGCCCTGCAAGCCCTAGTGGGCTGGCATGGGCCAGCAGTGGGTGTTCAATTGCAGTGTAAATAAACTCTAAGCATGTTCTGAGTAGGAGGTTATATGTACAATGGTAAAAATTCTAGGTGGAAGTGAGACAGTGGGAGATTTAGCAGGAAATGCAAGTGTAGACTCAAACCTAAGCCTCATCTACATTAGTTGAAATACCACAATATTCCTACTGTGGCTAATGCTAGTTAAGCCACAACACTGTTAGTAACATTGGAAGCCTTTGGCCTTTCTTCAGCAAAGCATGTGCTTAATTTTAGGCATGTGCTTAAATACTTTGCTGGACTGGGCCTCTCTGGTTCCAGTAGCCATTTTCAGCATCATGGCAATTTTAAAGACACTCACAGCACATCTAATCAAAATGGTGCTGCCAACTGCCAACAGATTCAGAGATCTGTGTACAGTGAGACTCTGGACATTGCTAGTACTGGTGTAAGCTGAATTTAGCAGAGGTGGAAAAGTTATGGTTTTCAGCTACAAGAAAGGATGTTCGTCCCCTTGAGCTGCTATGCAAGAATTCAGTTTAAACACATTATCATTTCCTTCTTCTCCAGACAAAACACTTAATCTTATGGGTTTTTTTTTCTTTTTGAAAAAGCTACAGTTTTTCTACCAATACATTACAGTTGATAATTTCGTGCACAGAAATACACAAAAAAAAATTGAACTTTATGCATCATCGCCACACAATTCCTTTTGTAATATTTAGTTTGACCTCTTCACACTTTTAACAAGTCCAGTAAACCAATAGATCACATAATTTCCTCATTCAAACTGACCTCTTCAGAACTCAGAACAATGAGGACAGGATACTCCTTTGCAGGGAAGAAATCCAAAACAATTCTAAAGTTGAAGCCTTCCCATTCCTATATGGTGAAAAATAGCTCTGCTTCTTCCCTCCCTATTTCAGCCCTCTCTGCCTTATACAAGAAGGCTGCCCAGAGACACAACCTCCATTAAAGCACTCTGGCAAGGCCACCATCATAAACTGCAACAGTGGAATAAATGATTTCATTTTCACAGTAGATAACTTTGCTTCCACATTCTCATACCACCTCAAAAACTGACACATCTCATTTCTTTGACATGATGTGTTTGGGAGAGTGGGGGAAAGGGGAGAATGAGGAAAGTGGAGGATTTGGGAGTTGGAAAATACTGTTTTCCTCTGGCACTGGATTCTGATTTTTTGTTTTCAACACTCCACAAAAACAAGGTAGAATTCAGGTATAACACATATCAATCTGGTGCAGACACACAATAATATGAAGGAAAGGTTATATTTTTGAACTTACAGAGGGAATATATATTCCCTGCTAACAGCAAAGAAAAATGAAAGACATAGGAAAAACAACTTAATAGACATATACCAAGATTGCATTAAAGCAGGAATTCAAATTGTTGAGGAACGCAGAGAACACTGATTTAAATTTTCTCATCCTGGGACCCAAATTATACTCCACAATCAACATTTTTGAGGCCCTGTATTAGCTTTTTGTTAGTAGATATAACGCCCTTCCTGAAGATGGTTTATTTCAAATGGTTTTTGATCTCTACACAGTGATTAGTGTTGATCTGAATTAAACCACCCCAGAAAACCACTCCACTCTGAGGTAATATTGGACTACGAACAAGCATGGAAAGAAAGAGTGAAATAACAAATAATCAAAATGAGGAGGAATTGCCATTTTAGTGTGGCTTCAATCTCTTGATTAGTGATTTTGTCTTCAATACAAAAATTGACCAAGTTTGTTATTGAAAGAAATAAATTTTATTCTTTTTACAGGTAAAACCATTCATTAGTCACACATACCTGACTTTTCAACACCAAACCTTAAAACTCTTTTTCCTTTACTCTCCCCCCCCACTCCACCCTTATGGAAAGGAATGAGAAGAGGGGTGGAAATTATTTTCTCAGTGAAAAAATTCAATGACATTTCAGTACTCTTCAAATGTTTGGTGTTCATCAAAAAATGTAAGGCTGAAAACAGACTTTTCTCTAGATCTTTGGTAACCAAAATCAGTATGGTTAAAAAACAAAAACAAACAAACAAACAAAAACAACCCAGGCTTTTTAGTGGTTTGGGATTTTTACCCCAACTAAAACCTGCACTATATTTATGAAAATTTCTGTTTGCAAAAATTTCCAAATAAAGTATTGACTAATCCTAAAAAGATCCCATAACATAAAAAAAACCTTTAGCTATAATATTTATATATTGCAAGTATATTACATTGTTGAACAGATTTTTGATGGTGCACCTTCAACTAGTCAGTTCAATCACATTTTTCACATCAGGAGTACAATGTGGACCATTCATAATCTTCAGTGTCAAAAACATATTTAAATTACAGCTAGTTGCAATTTTTCAATTAGATTAAAAATTGCTTCATGGGGAAATTTCCATGGGGAATCTCCAATTTAGATTTTTGGGGAGATGTGGGTGAGTCTCACCAAAAAAACATTTTGATGATAGGAACCTAAAACTGGAAAGTGGGGTTGAGGAGGAGGCAGTTGAGCAAATGTTTTTGATAAAATTGGTGTGACGAAGTTCCTCCTCTACCTTGGTGGGTCCTGCGCTTATTGGCAGATTTGCTCATTTCAGTGACCTTCCCCACAGTCTGGGTCAGCTCCTCCTGTGTCTGATCAGCAGTTGGGAGATTTGGGGGGAACCCAGGCCCACCCTCTACTCCAGGCTCCAGCCCAGGGCCCTGTGGATTGCAGCTGTCTATAGTGCCTCCTGTAACAGCTGCATGACAGCTACAACTCCCTGGGCTACTTCCCCATGGCCTCCTCCAAACACCTTCTTTAGCGCTACTTCCCCATGGCCTCCTCCAACCACCTTTCTGTACTCCTTAGTCCTCCAGCAGCACACCCTCTCACTCTCAGCTCCTTGTGCCTCTTGCTCCCAGCTCCTCACACACCCTTTCTCTCCTCTGGCTCCCCACTCCCTGACTGGAGTGAGCTCCTTTTTAAACCCAGGTGCCCTGATTAGCCTGAATTGCTTGGCTGCAGGTGTTCTAATCAGCTTGTCTGCCTGAATTGGTTCTAGCAGGTTCCTGATTACTCTAGTGCAGCCCCTGCTCTGGTCACTCAGGGAACAGAAAACTACTCATCCAGTGACCAGTATATTTGCCCTCTATCAGACTCCTGTACCCCACTGGCCTCGGTCTGTCACACTGGACACATTTTCCCTACTTGGTTTAAAAGTTTTGGTTCTTGAAAATTTTTGTTTTTCAGTTGTTTTTCATACCAACATTTTAGAAAAAATTTCTATAAAAAACAAAAAATAGTTTATTCAATTTATTTTCTTCTGTGGAAAAAATCATGGCTACAGATTTGATTATCAGGAAGTTGACTATCCATTCAGTCCAACATATTGTATCAATACTTGGTGAAGTAACTCCATTTTTAGATTTAGGACCCAATCCTTACAGGTATTTATGTGCCTAACGCCCATTGATATCCCTAATTTTTTCCAGTGAAAACACATATTTTTAAAAATGTGGTGTTTTGTCCATGTCACAGGGGCTTATGTAGGCTCTCCCACTTTTGGGCCTGCACCCTGTGTTTAGGCTCGTATTATAAAGAGTTTTCCATGCCTCTTTTTTGTTGGATCACCCCAGTGTTATTATTTACAGTGCTTGTGCAGTTACCAGATCCCCCAACAATTAGAGCCCCATAAACCCTCCCTGAGGTCTTCTGGCCCTTGAGGCTTCCTTGTTGGCAAGAAGACAGAGATACTGCCCTTCCGTCTCCTCCCAGGCTAGGCTCCTCCCTGAGGTTTGCCCAGGGCTTTTATAGCCCTCTCTTGCTCCAGCCCAGCTGTCACTACTTAGCTTAGTATGTTTCTCCGAGCCAGCCCTCCTTAGGGCTTGCAGCTGGGCTCCCTGCTAAGTACCTGCATCTCTATACCTGGCCTCCTGGCCAGACAGCTGGCTGCAGCCAGCATTTTGGCAGGGATTTAAAGTGGGAGTTTACCCCTACCCTGCCACAGTCCAAAAAAAAAAAAATCCTGATTTTTTTTAAATATGTAGGAAAGTGACTGAAAAGGATTAGGTTGTAGAGGAAAAAGCATAAAAAATGGACATACCCTGATGTGGTGTGTGTGTGTGTGTGTGAGAGAGAGAGAGAGACGAACTCAGGGTTACAGTCATAAGTGACAGGCAGGATGATAGTGTTGTCAGCAATGACAGAGAATGGGTGAGTGAAGAGAGTTTGGGAGGATACTTCAGGGGGTTGTTGTAGGCTATGTTAAGATTAAGCTGAAGGCAGAACATCTAGAAGGAGCTGTCATACAGACAGGATGAGATACAGAAGTGAGTGGAGGGAGACAGGACAAAACTGGACAGGCAGACCTGTGAATCTTCAACATAAAGAATATAAGGTTTCTAGGTAGAAATAGAGCTAATCAAGTTTTAGCTTATTATAGGTTTAGTTATGAAAAGTTGGTAGAACTCCAGTTTCAGAATCCACTTGTATTTAGAGATCACCTTTATTTCTACTTGCAATCTGAACTAATATTTCCTTTGAAGTTTTTACTCACTTACTGATGACATGTAAACAATATATGTGTTTATTTAGCTATATATGACGTATAATAAAGCAATAAGATGATAAAGGCTGGTTACTGCAATAGCCATAGTTATCAAAATAGGATTGAAAATTAGTAGGTTCAGATTTGTGTCAGAACAAATCATACACTTTGTTTACAATAACTACTCTCAGCTGAGTCACAGTGCCATCCTCACCTCAACCAGCTGTGAATAACAGTTCTAAGCATCAGTACTATATTTTCCACTTCTATTTATATTGAGAAGAGAGCCAAAGTAGAAAGTGAGTAAGGAGTTTCCTCCCGGTGACCATAATTGACCAGCCAGGATACCAGCACAGTCACACTGTACAGAAAAGTGAAAATTGGAATTTGGTGGGGGGAAATACTTTGTTATAATAAAATTATCTGGAGACTGTCCCACATAACTGACTAATGTCTACAACAAAACCGCACATGATAATGGGAACACTGGTCATCCTACTTAATACAAACACACTGTCCTCCTCCCAGGGGGCCGGAGTGGGTGGGAAGAATACATAAGCACCTTAAAAACTCAAAGAATCTACTTCTCTTTTTTTTGCATGTTATTCTGCGATCCTGTCAGTGACATCCAGTTCCACATGGTAATAGTTTCCGGGGGTCAACTCCTCTGCTGGTGTTAATGGGTGCTGCTCCATTCTAGTCCAATGAACTCCAGCCATTTACACCAGCAGACGATTTGCCCCTAGAATTCTGCTTGTGCCCTATAATAATATCACGACAGACCATAGAAGCTTTTATTCTGATTAACAGAAAATCCATATGGTATTGAAATGCAATATTTCAGGCAAGATATGTAACATGCATTAAGCTGGCTTTCTTAGCTGAAATAGCTCTCATTAGGGGAAGGAAAGCACAAGGCAGATTTCTTATTTTCTAAGAAGAACCTAGTCCTCTTTCTGACAGTATAGAAGACCAAAACATATGCATCATTACAAAGGATCTCTTGCAAGTACTTCAGGTAAACTTTCTGCAACAGTGATAAAAAGTTTACACAGCATGGTTTCACCTGATCACTCGAAAAAGTCAGAGTGAAATCCTGGACCCTGAAAAGCAAATGAGAATTTTATCATTGACTTCAGTAGGACCCCAAATATTTTAGCAGTCACCATGGGAGGATGACTCATAGGAAAGGACCAGACCAAATGATCCCAACTGCAGTAATAATTTGAGCCATTATCTTGAAGATATCACTGTAGGCTGGCAGGAAGCACTGTGCCTTGTTCTTAGTGTTTGTAGGATTGGGCCTCCCCCTATGCACATAGACAATTATATAATTTCAGCCTCAAGTTTCTCTTAAAGGATTATTTTATAGTTAGCAAAGAAATTAATTCTTTTTGAAAACACAATTGCTAATCTAAATAGCCATTTACACTGTCCAAGCATTGATATAATAGAATTCATACAGATTTATGTCATTCACCTCTAGGACCAGCTGTCTTCAGATTAAATGTTTAAGAAGTGATGCTTCCTGAGGACTAATATTTACAATACAGCATTAGCACATGTTAATTAAGACCAATATGACTTTACCTTCAAAATGTAAATATGTATGGATGCATCACATGATTGCTAAAGCTGTGTCTTGCCTTACCACCACCCCCCACAACCTGATTTAACATACTCTTTCAGCATCTATACTTATCTCAAAATAACAAGCAGATGCCTAACTTCAAAAGAACCATTTTGCACAGATCAAAAAGCACTCTTTAGAGAGAGTAGCTTTATTTGTTTTCTTCTACATAATATGAAACAATCATGTAGAAATAGACCATTAGTTACAGCAATAGTTATTGCAGTATATACTACTGCTCTCAAAGGCAAGTAGAGGAAGAAATATAACCAACTGATCTCTCTAGTCAGTTGCTACATAAGCTTTTCACATGAGGTCCAGCATCTCTAAGCAGCCAATAATCCAGCTATGCAGAGGCACTCACGGCTGCTGTTAGAATTTATGCTACCTTTCCTTACAAAGTTGCAAAAATATATACATAGAGTTCTCTCTTCAAGAGATTAATGACTTCACAAATCAAAGTTTTAGTCACTGTGACACAGTACCCCTTCTGTGGAGCCTGGCCCATAGGTGACAATTGATCCCTGGCTACACTATGTCTTCCTTGATTCACCATAGAACTCAGTTATCTGGGTCTGCAGCGCATTGTGGAAGCTGTAGTCCTCCACGTAGCCCAGTCCATAGAAGTCAACAGGGGTCTGAACTACAACTACCATTAAGCAATATGCTAGGAGAAAGCACTTTACTTTTTTTTTTAAAGTTAATTCAAAACCAAATGTTTCAACTCAATTCAGTAAAACAAAATATTGTGATTTGGATCATACCAACCAAAAATAAGACAGAAAAGGTCTATAATGAAACCAAAAGCTATGCTTGAAATAATGGCAGATATACAGCATGGTTTATTAGTTTCACAGGAGTATGGCATGGCTGCATTCTGTTCAGTGCTGGCATTGATTGGTTGCTGGGTAAGCTTGAGGAAAAACTGTTGGTGACAGTCAGCTGAACATAATACTGCTTTGAGATCTTGAATATATTGATGAGGGTTTTTTTAAGCTCACTTTCCTGATCTCTACAACTGATGGCCAATCTGGTTGGGAAAGAAGCAGCACACATTGGTCTGGTTATGAATCCAGATAAAACTCCATCCCTGGCCATTACCATCAAGCAGCCTTCAGCTCTAGATTACAACAGTCAAATATTTGGGAAGAGTCATATTTCTGGAGGATACTCTAAAGATGTGCACACTCATGCAGCATCACCTGCTGCCAAATTTCAGGTCCTTCAGAGGCTTTGGTTGGGATGCCATGACATCAAGCTTGCTACAAAGGTGTACCTCTACAGAATCAGTTATAACAACTCTTTTGTATGGCAGTGAAACATGGAGGCGGATGAAGGCTGAAGAGCAGCAGATTGGCATTTTTAATTTTCATCTTTTACGTCAGTTGCTCCATATTAAGTGGCAGGACAAGAACAGAAATTAAGATATTTGTATCTGACCGACCAACTCCCTCCATCAGCACTGGTTTGATTTCTGTGGCTTACTTGTTATGGACATGCTATTAGAATGTAAGATGAATGAGTTACAAAGTGTGTTACCAAAGAATCCTGCTACATCGGCAGCTGTCACTTAGTCCCAGAAGCTTGTGTTGCATGATTAGATTGCTAGTAATGGCTGTGGTGAGGGGGAGGTTCCCTCCAAGACTGACAGGAAGAAACCACTCTTCACCCCCCGTGGGCGAAGCTAGACAAGCCGCTCTCCTTACCCCTGCAGGAAGCAGAGGGGCAGGACAGGAAACTTAAAATGTGGGCCATGCAGCTCAGTTGTATGAGAGATGGAAAAGGATCAGACGTCTCTTGCCCTGTGCCCAAGATAAAGCTCTACAGTGCCAAGGACCCAGAGCAAGTGTCAGGACTGCTGACTGACCAGTACCGACAGGAGCTACTGGAATTGCCACTGGTCGTGTACCCTGAGGAGACAGAGGAACCGGAGGAGACGGAGATACACTCAGAACGGATAGCAGATATTAGTCTGGTTGTGTTGCCAGAATCTAGCACAATGTGCTTTGGTGGGATCTTCACTAACCCAGTGGTAGAACCCTCCACCACTGTAAGGGCCCTTGGCTGGGACCTAGTGAAGTAAGGTGGGCCAGGGTCCCCCTACTCGCTACTGCCAGCCCCACCTCAGGGGTGGCAGACTCACCACCTTAGACTGGCCGGGCTGCATTCACTTGTGCTCTGCCCTGCCCAAGAGTCAGGGCCTCTAAACTGCTGGTTATTCTGCCCTGCCCAGAGGACCAGAACCCCTTGAACTACTAATTCCCCTATTGAGCACTGCATTTTTAGGCACATCATATTTAGGGGCATGGCCTCCCTATTAAACTGACAAGGAGGGAAGACCATGAACCCTTATAATGGACATAAACTGAACATCCAAGCCAGACTACCTTAAAAATCTAGCTAGAGATCATTTCATGTGGTGCTCAATCTGCAAGGAAACTTCATTCCTTTGGGATTTGCCATGATAATGATGATCCAATACAAAATGTTGTGTTGTTTTTTTAATTTTCCTGATGGAACAATTAAAAATGTTGACAAACTTGAAGTTTCCTGTAGAAAATTTTGAATTTGTGGACACTGCATTTTCCATCAGAAAATTATTCCAGTGGAAAATTCTTGACCAGCTCTAGCTTAGACTTGCAGCATTTTGTTCCTACTTAATGTATAAATAGACTGATAGATCATTGATCAGGGCATGCAAGTGAATGAAAGTCAGACACAGGGATGGGTTTAAGCAGCAGACAATATAGATTTTAATACTGTATATTTATATTCATATTATTTTGGAAGCCACCAGATGGAAGTGTAACTGTCTTATCATTTCTATTTGAACATTTACATCTTAAGAGAAATGCTTTTTGTTATTTGTAATATAATTCTCTTTAAATTTAGGCATATCACCCATAAACTTGGATCACTACCTGAGTCTCTCTCTGGCTGAATCACTCTCACATGAATCTACTGAATACAGGATGCAAGTAAACTAAACATATTACATGATATTTAAACATTACATACATAGAGCCAATTATCGTCTCTAACCAAAGTCTAAAGATGACATGCCAAGACTTTTAATTGTAACAAAAATACTCAATTTTCTGAATAAAGAATCATTCTAAAGGAAGCAATTTTCTTTTTCAGGGTAAGATTATTATTTTTTATTAGCAGCAGCAGAGTCCTGTGGCACCTTATAAACTAACAGACGTATCGGAGCATGAGCTTCCGTGGGTGAATACCCACTTCGTCGGATGCATGACTTTTTTTTTATTACTTTTATTTCTTTTATTACTTTTATTTTTTTTATTATTATTGTTATATAAACGGATCAGCAACCTTCGGCATGCAGCTTGCCAGGGAAAGCCCTCGGCGGGCTGGGCTGGTTTGTTTACCTGTTGCGTCCGCAGGTTCGGCTGATCGCAGCTCCTACTGGCTGTGGTTCACCATCCCTTGCCAATGGGGGCTGTGGAAAGCAGCGCGGGCCCACAGAATGTGCTGGCTGCCCTTCCTGCAGCCCCCATTGGCCTGGAGCGGCGAACCATTTGGGAGCTACGATTGGCCAAACCTGCGGACCAAGCAGGTAAACAAACCTGCCTGGCCCACCAGGGTGATTACCCCGGTGTGCTGTGTGCCAAAGGTTGCCGATGCCTGTTATATAACCTGAAAAATCTTAGCACTTCTCAGGAATAGAATGGTAACAGAGACCAACTTGCCAAAACACATGTGAGAATTCCCACTGGTATGAGTAAAGTTTTCGAGGAGGGTGATCACTGCTTTTTAAATTGTCCATAAATAGTTTAAAATCTTTCAATAGAAAAAAATCTTCAGCTCTAAGAAGTCTAAAGGGAAATATCTTTCTCCTCTCAGGTGATGAAGTCAGGCAAGTAGGTCTTTACTGCTTCCAGGTTCTGACTCTTATTAATTTTCTAGTTCAGAGTTGTAGGAATGCTTCAAAATCTTGTTTTTTTTCTTTTTAACTGAAATACAAAGTACAATATTATATACAGTTAATAAGATTAAAAGGATTTGTCACTTCCTCTTGGCTAGCAGGCTAATTGTGTAGATGTGCACTAATTAGTTATGTACCAATACTTGCATCTTTGTTAGGGTTTTTTTTTTTTTAATTTTTGGTTGGCAGGTTGGTTTTGACATTAAGCATAAAGCCATAGCTATTGATATTAGGATCTCAGGAGTCCTTTAACAGCTTTGACCAAGATTTTAAAAAATGACTAGTGATTTTGATTACCTTATTTTTTGTATGCCTAACGTGAGCCTCCTTAAAGAGGCCTGATTTCCAGAAAGTGATGGACATGCTACCCTTGAGGTAATTTCTCAAAATTTGTTGTCAGTTAATAAGAGAAGATTTGTATTTTTCCTGTGTATTTTATAATGAACAATGCCACATATACAATCAGAAGTATAGAGAATGAGATAACTTAGAGAGTTAGCTATTTTAACATGACAATTCGCTTCTGTTCAACTTTCTCTTTTTGAAATAGGATATGGACCCCTTTTCCAAATATTTTGTCATGTCTGGTAAGCACTAATGTATGTGGTGGAAGGGAAAAGGATGAAGTAGTGGGAGCTGTTGCCTAGCAGTACCAGGGATCTATACTTCAGTCTTCTGCAGAAAATGTTCAAAGGCACAGATGGGAGCGAAGTACCAATTGGGAAATAGTCTCACAACTGCCCTTCATGCCTTTGAAATCCTTCCTCTTTAAAAGTGTTCTTTGTACAGACTATTTTTCTCTAATTGGCATTGTCTGATTTCATCTTGCTTTTGTAGCCTAAAGGGATTTATTTAGATTTGTTGAGTGTTTTAAGATGCTCTGTTGGAATTTCATTTTAATCCCTTTATTATCAATTTTATTCTTAGTACATGCAAAATTCATGTACAAATATAATCTAAGAGGTGTGTGGTTTATGATCATAGACAAGGTGGAGAGGTCATTTGTCTGGAGAATTTGAAGCACAACAGTAGAGAAAATTCACTTTAAATGTTGAAACTCAAAATGGAGGTATGGTTTATAGAGGGGAGGATTTTTTTTTTAAAAAAAGAGCTTTTATCAAAAATCATGACTGACCCTAACAGAAGAACTGGAGAACTTCCTAAATGAAGTTTAAGAAAAAATGAATACATTGAAAAAGGGAAAACACTGACAAAGTTATAATTGACACCAAAAGTAGCTGTCCAGTGGTCTTCAGGCAAAATTTGTTGCTAAAATTTGACTTTAAAAATATTAGCAAAAGATCTTGCTTTTAGCTTACCCAATGTGATTTCTTTCCTGGTACAGTTTAACTAAATCTAATTTATTCTCAACTGTCTTATTATCCAAAGACACTTTATATTTTCCTTAGGTGATGAAAAAAAAATTTTTGGTTGGGTGCAGTGTAAATATTTATTGAAAGTCATGAAAACAGTGGGTCTTAAATGCAATTTTTACAAATAGGTAATTTCCATGCATAAATCATCTCAGCTACCTATATGGTCAAGGAATTAAAAAAAAATCTTTATTACTGACAGAACAATAATCATTAATCACAATTATAATACAGGGAATATCCTATAATAGCTATACAAAACAAAAACAAAAATCCCCAAACAATCCATAACTTGCCCACATTATGTTTGGAACTTGACTAACTAAATGTATAAATACATAGGTTTTTTTTTTAATTTTTAAAAAGAAAACAAGAATTATTATTAAATGAAAAAAGATAATGTTTTCAGTCATAAAATATGATAATCTGTTCTTAACTTAGATGATTTTTCTGTAAAATACTTCAATAGTGCATTTAATCTGACATGCATTTTTATGCATACTTACCATTGCAGTTTCTCCACACTGCACTGCATGTGATTAAAACGTGATGCTACAAAGTACTGAACACTACTGGAAAATCAGGATGAAAAAAAAATTGCCACAGAAATAGTTTATAAACTTCCCATACATTCCATATTAATTAGGACATGCTAAATAACAGAGATGCTTGAATTTCCCTACTGAAAAAGGGGGAAGGGAGGACTTGAGAAAATGTTTTTTTTTTCCTGCAATATATTTTCATAGTAAAATTAAATTTTGTTTTGGTTATAATTGAATTTATCATTTCATTTACAATTTTGAAAACAGAAAAAAAAACTGTTTTGTTTTTGCAGATTTTTGGGAATTTCTTGCCCAACTCATCAATTTTCTTCCACTGTAAAAGGGGGCGTAGGGAGAGGGAAGATTAGAAAATGGAGACACAGTGGGAAGAAAAAACAAAAAAAAATTCTGTATTTCTGCTCCCCTCCTAACCCCAGCCCTTCACCATAGCCTCCTTCACTTACTCTGTGCAGGGTGTAGAGTGAGAGTAGCAGGGAGCTGGGTTCCAGCAGCTGAGACTGTCCAATCACATTAGGGAGCAGAAAGCTTCCTCAACTGCTACATAAGTACCCGTCTTACCCTTATGCACGGATGCCCGGTACCCAGGTGTATGTGGGGCATGAATCTCCAAAGTGAGAGATCAAGAAAAACACATGAATACACAGACATGCAGCTTTATTAACTCAAGCATACACATACACATTTCATTTGATAAATCATCATCCTTACTTTCTCTGATATCTTCACTCCTGCTGTTATGGTCCTTCTGCTCTGCCCTGATGTTGCTCCTTCACCCTCACTACTCTGCCTTTTTCTGATCTTCTTGTGATTTTCCTCAGTCTTGATCTTCTCTTCTGCTGCTTCTTCCACATACACTGACACCTTCCACTCATGCTGGTGGACTGAGTAAAGCCTGTCATCTCTCCACCTTATATACACCTATTCTGACTGATTGTTTTATATCATACAATTTGCATCCAACAAGCAGCTTTTAATGTGGACTTAATTGAAAACCTGCACCTTTAGATCTGGACCTGTTTGAAGACTTGTGTTCTACTTAACTGACCCCTCCCTTCAAGTGTTTGGAGTGACCTTTAATTCACACCAGTCTCCCCACTCGCCATTGGCGGAACATTTTAAGGCCGCTGTTTTGGTTTTCACATCTCTGATTCCTTGCAGCCACCATTTTATTTTCTCTCTGTGTGTCCTCTTTAACTATTTAAATTCTTATAATTGTCAAACAAATCACATATTTATATATATCACATCATTGTGTTTCACTGTCAACCATCCAATTTTACTAATGTACATAAGCCCAAATCTTGATCTCTCCCTGCTTCAGATAATGGTGACAGATCAGCACCATTGATGCTGGACAGCATCTGGTGCTGAACAGCATTTTCAGCATACAGGGCGCGTTAAAATCGATTGCTCGGGGATCGATATATCGCGTCTGATCTAGACGGGATATATCGATCCCTGAGCGCGCTTATATCGATTCCGGAACTCCACCAACCCCAACGGAGTTCCGGAATCGACATGGCAAGCCGCAGACATCGATCCCGCGCGGTGAAGACGGGTGAGTAAATCGATTTTAGATATTTGACTTCAGCTACGCTATTCTCGTAGCTGAAATTGTGTATCTAAAATCGATTTTACCGCGTAGTGTAGACCTGGCCACAGAGAGGCACAGAAAAATCCTCTGAATCTGTTTGGGCTTGGGCTCGAGTCTGGGCTGTAGGACTCTGTGAGGTGGGACAGTCCCAGAGCTTGTGTTACAGTCTGAACCTGAACACCTACACCACAATGAAACAGTCCCTTACACTGAACCTTGCGAGCCTGAGTCAGCTGGCGTGGGCCAGTTGCAGGTTTTTAATTGCAATGTAGATACCCCCTTGGAGGCCAGATCTCACCACCTTAGTCCTTCCTCCCCTGGGATTGAGAGAAATCAGCAGGCAAGCAGTTCTTCCCGTTACTGTTCTCTCCCTTTTGAATAAAGAGGCAGCTTATGTATTTCCCTCTTTCCCAGACCTTGTCCTGTTTGGCCTTGTTCCACCCTATACTACAAGGCTCCTGGATCAAGGACCTTAAATAAATAGCAATCCAGGTTTTCCTGAGACATTAACTATTATTCAAGGACCACTTCCTCTCTCCTAGCATCTGCCTCTGCCATTTTGTAGACCATCATGTGTTCCAGAACTACTGGGACCTTAAAGCATTATACCTTGTAATAGAGGTTGGCCGGCGCTCCCAGTACCTATGATCCCTTACCATACAAGCCCTTAAAAGGTAGACAGACAAACATGTTAAAAGAACATTAAATGTTGCACAGTTAAGCACTGAAAAGTTAGGAAATGCCAAAATTAAGATTGCCTATGCCACCTTAATTCAGCTCCAATGTATGTATGCATTATGATAGTCTTTAATTACACGGTCACATAGTATTTCTCCCACAAGACCCTTGCCTCTTTCAGTGCTCAGGATAGATGGCACTCACTCAATGAGCAGCTATTCAATATTTTATTTTATCTTTGTTGTTTGATGTGTGGCCCTGTACTTATTTACCGCTCACTATTCAAACCCTGTTAAGAAGACAGAAGTATTAATTTCTTCATGGGCTTTTCTATGTCACTCATCACTACAGTGTTCTAGTGCTTCACAGTCTTAGGCCCTGATCCTGTAATGGATTCAGTATAGGAACAGCAATATGCTTCAAACGGGTCATTTGCAGAATCAGGACCATAATATTGCATTGACAATGCTTCACAAACAATATGTTTTAATAATATCCCTGTTTAGAGAGAAATTAAGGTGAAAATTGTCCACTAGTTTTGGGTGTCTAGTTTGAGGTCCCTCATTTATCTAGGACCTGATTTTTCAGAGTACTTAGCATTTCATAGCACTTGATATGGTTAGAGCAGACCTCCCATTTACCTCAGTTGCAGATGCAGTGCTCAGCACTTTTGCAAATCTTGTCCCAAGTGTCTCATGTTAGGTACCCAGAATCCACAAAACACACAGTTGTCACCTGTCAATATTTCAGTTTATGTGATTTACCTACTGTGACCCCAGGACCTCTGGATGCCAACTAGCAGAGGGCACAAGGGTGCATAAGTGTTAAAGGGATGCCCTGGATCTGTTATTTACATTTTAGTTCACCAAAGAGTGTCATGTAATGTTTCTACTGAAAGCCTGTGTAACACTGGTCATCATAATCTTTGTGAAATGTATGTGCAACTAATATGTAATGTGATATGTGTATATATTGGAAATTAGGTTATTAAGATCTTGTAGTTAAAGGCAGGTCACCCAGAGTCTCATGCCTCATGACCAGTTCCATCAGACAGGAGGTGGGAGATACTTATCTACCTAGCTGACCATTGTGAATCTTATAATGGAAACTGGTTTGCATACTGAGTCAAATGCCAGTGAAGAGACTGTGGGGACTTCAAGAGAAAAAATTAACAGGAAGAACTGAATAGTGACAATAGAACTTGTTTGCAGGTAAAGAACAAAGGTCTGGTCTACTATATCTAGGGGTGCAGAAAAACACCCTCGCATCCCTCATTGGAGGAGATAAGCTGCCAGTGGGCTAGATCTCATGAAAGGAGGTTCTCACCCATCCTGGCTGAAATATGCTGTGAGAAAGACTTTGGGTAAACAATTCTTTATTAGACAAGAGGGCAAATTGTTAGTTACATATATGCTCTAGAAAGCATGTTTTGATTTTACTTTATATGTAACCATGTGTTTCCATGAATGCTATTTGCTTCTTCTCAAATTTCTGTTCTTTGTTAAATAAACATTCCTATTTTCACTATAAACTTATTTAAGTGCTGTGTGTTAAGTGGAGCTCTGTCCTGAGGTGAAACTGATAAGCTAGTGTGTACTATTCCTTCAGGAGCAGATCATCTGTGAATTCTGAGAGTGTCCAGTGGAACAGGTGCTGGACATTCCAGAGGGATGCTCAGAGGACTCCAAGGTTTTATATGCCTTTCACTAACATTCATAAGAGACAGCAGAATCTGTTGAGGCTGAGAAGGGAGTACTTCTGCTGCCTGTGTGCCTGCTGTCACAGAGATAATTGCTCATAGGCACAGACAAGGTTCCCTCAGGCTAAGTGCAGAGGGCAGCAAGATGCCTCACAACCTTCGTTACCTCCAGGGAGTATGACACCCACAAAAGAACAGTGTGGCAGAGGCAGGGATAGAATCCAGTTCTTCATTTAGTTGCCTTAGCCATCAGATTTTCTTTTCTCTTCTTGCAGTTCCTTGCCTCTTTCCTTGCCACACACACACCTTACAACTTGACCTTACAAGGATTCATCTTTGACACCTCTCTTTCTGGATGTATTATGCAAGATCGTAATTTTCTGATTTTTCCAATATATTTTGATCCACTCTCTCATAATACTTCTCTTTTTACTAGACCCCTTACATGTCTATTAAGTGACTAGTTAGATAGTAATTTGAAAAGTTATGAAATAAGTTTAGTTTAAAAAAATGCTTTACATTATGTATATTTTTAAATATTAAACAAATATTAATACAACCAGGAAAAGGAAAAAAAGGGAAAGTCCATCATGTTCGGTTTAGCTTAAAATATCCTCCCTGTGAAGCACACTTCCCTGTCAGAAAAGAATACTAAAGGGAAAGAGAAAGAAGAGTATCTTTATGAAAGCTTTATACACAACAGTCAAAAAGAGCAGATGTAGCAGTATTAAATGCAAGGTACCAAGTCAATGCAATATTATGGTCCTGATTCTGCAAATGACCCGTTTGAAGCATATTGCTGTTCCTATACTGAATCCATTACAGGATCAGGGCCTAAGACTGTGCAATTACGCAGTCACACATACAAAAATCAGGAGAAGTAGAAGTTAAAGGACAGATTCCAACAACATTAAGAATAATGTTATGGTGTACATCAACTACAATTATATTACCATTCATTTCATATTGATATTACAAGAGCAACCCGAGGCCAGACTGTATTGTTAAAATCTAACCTTGTTAGCTTGTAAGGTCCAAATTAGGCTTTGAAGTCCATGGACCAATTTATTCACAGGTTTACTCCCAACTCACCATAGTGCTATATCAGAGTACAGTTTGGTGCCACAGTTCACTCATGTATCCTGCAATAACAGATAACAGAGGAGCAATGAAAGCAGCAAATATGTTTACACTGTGAGAGTTGTATTGCATTTGCACTAAAGAATACGATAGAAACAAGTTTTTAAATGCACTGTAATCTAACAATTTGCAGATTATTACAGGATGTAGCACAAAATCTGAGACACTCTATTATCAAAGGATTCACACCTGTCCCATGTAGAGGCATGTGTAGGATTTGCTATATGTCTGTCTTTCAATAAAACTGTTATAATATCCTTCTTACAAATTTTCCCAGCAGTAGAATGAAATAATTCTCAGCAGCTGTGAGCAGCAACCACTTTCCTTCCCCAAGCCTGTGAGTCAGGCCAGGCCATCACAAGTCTCTAGAATGCAAACAAGTTTGCGAAAAAGCAGTGAAAAGATTTATGTCTTTGAGTGCTAAGAGATAAAGTATTTTCCAGAAGACAAGAAAATGGCCAAATTTTGATCTCATGCACACAGATGTAAAAATGGACTGATATACAGAGACATAAACGAGATACAAACTAGGCACTAAAATTTCAAATACATAACAACTTAGAGGGATTTAATAGAATGTGACGTCACAAACTCTTGGATGATTGGATATCTTACAATATTTGCCGCTCATACCAGCTCCCAAAGCAATATGGTCTTCATTGAAAAGCTCCATTAGTCCTTAAAAATTTTTGCACATGAACCACATTAATATCACTGCAGAGTTCAAACAATGCAGATATTTGATCCATTACTTTATAGCTTTTTAGTCTTGTCTACTATTCCCAAATAGTTTCTGTAAACAAGCTACTTCATTCAAAATGTTTAACCACCATGAAGGGGTGGGGGTAAGGAGATGTCAATATTTTCAGAGAAAGGGTTTTGGATGTCAGTGTCCATCTTTTACATGTTCACTGTAGAAATGGATGGAAATAACTTTGCTTAGCTGTTTACTGTGTTTCACCATTTCAGAACAACAATGACAAGAAAGAAGGGCTATCTGTTTTCAGTAGAAGTATTGATAGATCAAGTCTCTGTGCACTAGAAACTTTCTAGAGGAGACATTTGGAGTCACCAGAAAGCACTTTTGGTTTAGGGTTTTAGATTGAGCCATCATAATATTTTAGTATGACTCTCTGGTTTTTTTTTCTAGATAGAACCTGGCATATTGTTTGCTTTTTTACCATGAAATGTCCATTGAACAGGGTTGGGGTTTTTTTTTGTAATTTTATTTTTATTGAACAGTCTATAATGCCATGTAGGCCCCCTTTCCCTGAGTGGTTGCAGAAATTTACAATTTATCATTTTGTCTGAGTCATTGAAATTCTCTGTTCCAGTGTGGATCTTGTACTGACCACACTGAATTTCATCTGCCATCATGTTGACAAGTAATCAGTAATGTAACTGTATAAAATTCAGAATACACAAAGTGAACTGATTTATTGACTAAGAAAATGCTATCTATACAGCCACTTTTCTAATCATAACACCTAAGTGCCTCATATCATACTTTAATGAAGATAACTGAGGAAGTGTCCACTTCTACCAAACTCTGGATATATTGTAAAATTACCTTACCACTCTACAATTAATTTAAAAAATAGTACTATTTCTGAGATTATAAATAAGAATTATTCTGGAGTTTAAGGAAAAGCTTGCTGAAAACTCACTTGTATGAATGAACAATATGATTAAGAAAATAAGATTTTTTTCCATTAGAATCAGTCATATTTTCTATACCTTTTATAAACTGGGATAGTGATATTAAAAAATATGAAAAAAATCCTACTTCAGTATTTATTTAATGTTTGTTTAGCTACAGAACCCTGAAAAGGAGAGAGGAAAAAAGAACTACCTCAAAATGGGACCTGGAATTATCTTGAAATATTTCCTACAACATAGATTATATTCTACTTGCTGACACATAGAACAGCTGTGTTTGCAATATTTTTGATAAAGTGTTAGTGTCCATATTATAGTGTCCATACTAAATATGTTAAGGTAGATGCTACCACAATACAAATAATTAATAACAATTCCTGAATTTATTTGGTCTCTCTCCTTTATAACATCCACTTCTTTGCACTTGTTGAAGCCCCATGGAAAGACAAAAAAATCAGAAAATACATACCATGTTCTCATTAGAAAGTGTCTCCCATTTTGAAAGACACTGTGAGTTTGAGAGGTTCCTGGTCTTGAAAATCAGGTAATGCAATTGGAAACTGTTACTGTCCTTCTGAACTCAGTAGAAACTCTATCTGCACTGTATTTTGGAAGCTGAACTTATCTTAAACAAAGCCTTTCAGAATTTCAGTGACACAGTTGCAGCAGTGTTATAAAGGAATTTGTTTTTCATAAAATATATCAGACATTCACTAGAGATTGGAGTTCTCTATCTATCTGTAGGTGGAACATAGACAATGATAACACATGCTTCAATGAACTTTTCTGCCAACAGGTTTCAATAATCTTTTAAAGGAACATCTATATGGAGTTTTAAAAGTAAAATCTTAGTTAATAATCAAAAACAAACAAAGCTCCTATGTGATTATAGTGTACTTACCAAACACAACTTTTAAGGAACTCAGGCACTTTAACGGAAGCAAATTATTTGTTAAGGATACAAAATAAATCTTACATTATCCACATAAATGAACAAATATAACAGACCAGATCCTCAGCTGATATAAATTTAGAACAGCTGAAATCCTGGTCCATTTCTCTTAGCAAATGTATATTTTTAAAAAGTATGTTTCATCACAGCAACAATACCTCTGACCCAGATTCTTTTTATTTTTTATTAGTAATTTAGCATGTAACATTTTGCATGTAACAAAATCCTTTTGAAACTTTGCAGAATCATTCTCTTTTGCCTTCACAAAATAGTTAGCTATATTTAGGCCACATTAATTTTCCAAGGCAAAATTAGTGATGTGTACATAGAAACATAGATATTATATTATATTGCTACTTTCACTCTGGAGAGCTTACCCACCTTCATAATAAAAGGTTCAGTCATCACGTCTATTCTTGGCCTCTGTCAGCAAAATGCCAGATCATAGCCACCATTTTGTGTGACCATATAATAAAACAACAGAAGTCTACCTATTTTATGACAAATACAAAGATCTTTTAGTAGGTTATTTGGGGCAAAGGGGATGGGAGGAGTGTGGCGAGAAATCCTGTTGTTAATGGGGTTACACATTCACTTTAACTGGTTTCTTCAAAACTACCTTCCCTGGATCATTTCTACCTTCCTGACCCAAGGAAGAAAGGAAAACAGCAGAATACAGACCCTGGACTTCAGAAAAGCAGACTTTGACTGCCTCAGGGAACTGATGGGCAGGATCCCCTGGAAGAATAACATGAGAGGGAAAGGAGTCCAGGAAAGCTGGCTGTATTTTAAAGAATCCTTATTGAGGTTGCAGGAACAAATCATCCCGATGTGTAGAAAGAATAGTAAATATGGCTGGTGACCAACTTGGCTTAACAGTGAAATACTTGCTGATCCTAAACACAAAAAAGAAGCTTACAAGAAGTGGAAGATTGGACAAATGACCAGGGGAGAGTATAAAAATATTGCTCAGGCATGCAGGAGTGAAATCAGGAAGGCCAACTCACACTTGGAGTTGCAAGGGATGTTAAGAGTAACTTAAAGGGTTTCTACAGGCATGTTAGCAACAATAAGGTCAGGGAAAGTGTGGTCCCCTTCCTGAATGCAGGAGGCAAACTAGTAACAGAGGCTGTGGAAAAAGCTAATGGACTCAATGCTTTTTTTTGCCTCTGTCTTCATGAACAAGATCAGCTCCCAGACTACTGCACTGGGCAACGCAGCATGGGGAGGAGGTGACCAGACCTCTGTGGAGAAGTGGAAAAAGAAGTGGTTCAGGACTATTTAGAAAAGCTGGATAAGCACATGTCCATGGGACCAGATGCACCACATCTGAGGGTGCTAAAGGAGTTGGTGGATGTGATTGCAGAGCCCTTGGGCATTATCTTTGAAAACTCATGGCGATTGGGGAAGGTCCCAAATGACTCAAAAAAGGCTAATGTAGTGTCCATCTTTTAAAAAGGGAAGATGGAGGATCCGGGGAACTACTGATCAGTCAGCCTCACCTAAGTTCCTGGAAAAATCATAGAACAGGTCCTCAAGGAATCAATTTCGAAGCACTTTGAGGAGAAGAAAGTGATCAGGAACAGTCAGCATGGATTCAATAAGGGCAAGTCACGCCTGACTAACCTAATTGCCTTCTATGATGAGATAATTGGCTCTGTGGATGAGGGGAAAGCAGTGGACGTGTTATTCCTTGATTTTAGCAAAGCTTTTGATACAGTCTTCCACGGTATTCTTGCCAGCAAGTTAAAGAAGGTGGATAGAAAGCTGGCTAGATCATCAGGCTCAACAGGTAGTGATCAATGGTTCCATGTCGAGTTGGCAGCCAGTATCAAGCGGAATGCCCCAAAGATTGGTCCTGGGGCCTTTTTTGTTCAATATCTTCATTAATGATCTGGAGGATGGCATGGACTGCACCCTCAGCAAGTTTGCAGATGACACTAAACTGGGAGGAATAGTAGATATGCTGGAGGGTAGGGATAGGATACAGAGGGACCTAGACAAATTAGAGGATTATT
>NC_133769.1:195339126-195450696 GCF_003597395.2 Chelonoidis abingdonii
GCTGCTTTCAACTACCTGAAAGGGAATTCCAAAGAAGATGGATCTAGACTGTTCTCAGTGGAAGCAGATGACAGAACAAGGAGTAATAGTCTCAAGTTGCAGTGGAGGAGGTTTAGGTTAGATATTAGGAAAAACTTTTTCATTAGGAGGGTGGAGAAGCACTGGAATGGGTTACCTAGAGAGGTGGTGGAATCTCCTTCCATAGAGGTTGTTAAGGTCAGGCTTGACAAAACCCTGTCTGGGATGATTTAGTTGGGGATTGGTCCTGCTTTGAGCAGTGGGGTGGACTAGATGATCTCCTGAGGTTCCATCCAACTCTGATGTTCTATGATTCAATATATGTTAGCATATTGTTTTGGTTATTCATTTGCAGTCGACTGATGTAACTCATTCCTATCCATGTTATGTACAATCACTTGTAAAGGTGCACAACATTTTGACAAATGCGAAGATGTGGTGTGCATTCAGGGGTAAAAGTAACACTCAGCACTTACCAGTACGGAGGACAGCTCCAGCCCTCAGACGGGGTGGAGTCTCAGGCAGAAGGGGTGGGGCTGGGGTCAGCATACCCCAGTAAGCCTCTCTGCCCTGCCTGGCCCATGCCACCTGGAGCTCAGTGGAGGTTTAAAGGGCCCAGGGCTCTGGCTGGAGCCCCAGGGCCCTTTTAAATCACTGGACCCCGAGCAGCTGCTCCTTTTGCCCCTCTCCTCTCCCCCATTGGTGGTCCTTCTGGTAGTGACCTAGCAGGGCCACCGATGGGGGGGCGCAAAAGGGGCAGCGACATTAAAGCACTGCCATCGCGAAGTACCCTGCTTAAAGTGCTGCCACAGCAGCACTTTAATGTTGGCTGCTATGGGCTGGTTCAGGTGGCCACTTTTTACCATTATGTTTGCTTTCACCCTTATGTGCATGGGACTTGGGAGTGGAAAAGGTGTCAAATGTCTTCTGTCTTTTGCATTCTTGGGCAGGGACAGATACATTCATAGTCTTTTCATACTCCTCAGTGCTCCCAGTGAGTCAACAGTCCTCAAAGTGTGTCTGAGGGGATAAGAAGGAAGCAGGGCCCTGACTCAACCACAAGTGCTCAACAGAGGTGGCCCCATGTGGGCAGGAAAAAGAGTATAGGTTGTAGAATCACCAGATACACCCTCTGCTCTCCAAAAGGCATTGTGGCTGCCTGAGGCACTCGGCCTAGAGGAGCTCCTGCTAAGCTGGAGCACCTCTGCATAATTTAGGATCACGACCTATAATCAGATTAGAGGGTGAGATTGTTCATTTTTTATTTGGTTGTGTATCTCTGACCTGACTGGTGACTCTCATACCTTTTGTAGTAAGCAAGTCTAGGTGCTGGAGAATTGTAGTATTTATTGCAGTCTTAAGGTAATTGTACTTAGTGTGGGGGCTGGCTAAGCTGTAAGTTCCTCTGACTAAGTGCTGTTGAAGTGGGAAATCAAAGAGGCTGTAAGGACCAACAGTTAGTGTAGGGGCAGGTATAGCCTTAAGTACCTCTAGCTGCTGTGTTGGCAGGCCCAGATCTCCTAATTGGAATTTGTAATTGTGCAGATCAAATAAATTGGAAAAAGGATTAATCTGCTGATTGAGCATTTCAGTCTGCTGTGTTTTATTGGAATAAATTGTTGTTAGTCTGTAAACAGAATTGTAGTTATAAATTTAAAAAGATGAAGGAATATAATGATCTACAATATAAACAGTATATGATTAGTGCTTTTATAACTATTGTAGTTGTAAGTTTATTAGCTTTCTTGTGGAGATATTTTGGCTGTATGATTAAAATAAAGGATGATCACCCCCCATTACAGGTGAGCAAAATTGATGTTATGCATAAACCACAATATTTATGTGATGAAGATGATGTCCTCAGTGTAGATGTAAGGTTGTTGGCTGTAAAATCTGTCCTGTCTCGGTATGACATGGCATTGAAACAAGGATATCCAACACATGATGATTATCCAACTAAACATCCCTATTATGTTGCCTGTTGGTGTACAAGGTTAAAAAACAGCAAAGAAAAGGATAAAATGGCTGGTATGTGTTTAATTGTTGATTATGAACAGCTGGTTAGAAAGAGTGATATGCTAAAAGGAAGGGTAGAAGAGTTAAAAGCAGAGGTAGAAAAACTGCAAGCAGAAGCAAAAAAGCATAAAGAAGCAGACTTGCAGGGAAAGAGATCTTGTCTCTCAGCACCTTTAGACCCTACGTATGGAACATGGGGCTATCAGTCTAGTTTCATGGCTCCAGTGAGAGTGCACACTGTCCCTAATCCTAATCAAAGGGAAGGGAACCCTGCTATTGTTAGTCATCTAGAGCACACTCCTATAAGCCCATCTGATTGCGGCGCATGTTAAAGGAATTGCCATCTTTGCAGCTTAATAACCCAAACCTACCCTTCTGGGAAAAGTTACAAGAGTGGATGATAAAGGGAGGCTTATATGCTTTTGATGATCACATAGCATTTTCTGCCTTGGACATTAGCAATGGCTTTTGGTCTGTTCCTGTGCACCTTGACAGTCAATTTTGGTTTGCATTTACTGTTAAAGGGAAGCAATATACCTTTACTCGCCTAAGCCAAGATTTTCATAACTCACCTACTTTGTTTCATAGAGCGTTAGCTGATGTGCTGGCAAAGCTGCCAGACATGACTTCTTGTGTTGTACAGTATGTTAATGATCTTCTTGTCTCCTCACCAGATGGCCAAACGCACATGAAAGACTTAGAAGTGATCCTGCAGCACTTGGCAGACAGTGGGGTAAAATATAATGCTAAAAAGGCTCAGATCGCAAAGGAGGAAGTATCATACCTGGGGTATCTAATATCCAAGGGGTACAAACCTTTAACTGTTGACCGCATTGAGGCTATTAATGCATGTCCATGACCGACTATAGACAGGGGAGTAAGAAAAGTTTTGGGGCTATTCAATTTCTGCCGACCTCAAATCCCAAATTATTCAAAAATTGTCCAGCCCCTTAATAATGTCCTGAAGGGTACTGGTGGACCACATAATGCAATTGAATGGATATTTGAATGTGAACAGGCATTTACCACATTGAAACAGAGGCTAAGTACTGTCCCAGGGTAGGGACTTCCTAATCCATTAATGTCTTTTACATTGTACACGTATGTCAGTGAGGGACATATGGCAGCAGTGTTAAGGCAAAAACATGGGGATAAACAGCGCCCAGTAGCATACTACTCTTCTAAACTAGATGCTGTCACTCAAGCAATGCCACCGTGCCTCCAGGCAGTGGAAGGAACTTCTATGGCCCTAAATCAGGCCTTACCACTTATTGGTGCACAGGATGTAAATATTGTTGTGCCTCACGCTGTCCTTGCTATTTTATCAGGAAAGAAATCTTCCGCAGTCCATGTGGCAAGATGGACTCGATGGGAAACGAGTTTGCTAATGCCTTCAGTACATCTGCAACGAGCATCATCGCTAAACCCTGCCACTCTCATGCCTAGCCCAGATAAGAAACACCCGCATCATTGTTGCCTTAAGGTAGAGCCCATGGACCTTCCATTGGTAAAAGAAACTAAAATACCTCATGCCCCTTGCCTATACGTGGATGGTTCTTCCTTCTATGTTAACGGCAAGCGACACACAGGATGGGCTGTTTGTACTCAAGATGGGCAGGTGGTGGTGTAGCAGAACTACAGGCATTAATTGCAGCATGTGAAGCTGCGGAAGGTCATGCTATAAACATATATACTGATTCTAGATACGTGTTTGGGGTTGTACATGATTACCTTAAGTTTTGCGCAAATCGAGGATTCCTGACAAGTACAGGATCCCCAATACAAAATGGGGGGATAATGCAGAAACTTCATGCAGCCATGCAGAAACCTACTGAAGTAGCAATAATAAAAGTAAAGGCCCATACAAAAGGGACAGATCCTCATAGCAAGGGGAACTGAAGGGCAGATGAACTAGCTAAACAAGCAGCAGTGGAAAGTAAAGAGACCCAATTAATTGCTGCAACACAGCCTCTCATAAAAACCCCAAATTTTTTTGAATTACAGGACATTCAACACGCTGCTCCAAGGGCAGAGAAGTGGTTATGGATGGATAATGGGGGCAAACTGTGTGATGATAACACTTGGAGAGGTCCAGGGAACACATTAGTGTTACCAGATGTGCTAATGGGAACTATGATACAAGTGTATCACATGTTGGGACATGATGGAGCACGGAGGGTGATTCACCGTATGTCAAACACCTGGTGGCACCCTAAGCTTAATGCAAACGTGCATGATTATGTGAGAAGGTGTGTAATGTAATTCTGCTCCCACAGTAAAAGTGAGAATGCGACATCAGGCAAGACCAACACAGCCCTTCGAGCAGTTACAAATAGACTTCATTGGTCCCCTGCCAAGGTGCAGAGGAAAAGAATATGTTCTGGTGATCATGGATCACTTTACTAAATGGGTAGAAGCTTTCCCAGTGGCCAAGGCCACTGCAGCTGATGTAGCTAAAATATTGATGACTGAAATAATTCCCCGATGGGGACTTCCATGCTTCATTGATAGTGACCAAGGTACTCATTTTACAGGAAAGGTGATGAAAACTGTATGTAGGGCACTAGGAATCAAACAGAAATTTCACTGTCCCTACCATCCCCAAAGTTCGGGATTAGTAAAGAAAGCTAACCGAACCATTAAAAACAAATTAACCAAACAGATGTTTTCTGTTACAGGGAAAGACTGGGTCACCAACCTACAAGTGGTTCTCATGTCTATGAGAGCCAGTCCTACTAATCCACATTCCTTATCTCCTTTTGAGATGCTGACAGGGCGGGCGATGAGGACGCCAGGAAATCTGTGCATTGGAGGGGGGGAATTGTATGTCATGGGTGACCAGCTTGTTAAATATTGCAAATTGTTATCGCAGTGTGTCTCACAGGACCCCCGAACTGAACCAGACTCAAAGGCCGGCGAAGAGGACATATGTGAGGTGCAGCCTGGTGATCAGGTGATGGTGAAAGCCTATAGGAAACGAACATTTGAACCAGCCTGGACTGGGCCTCACACGGTTCTCTTAGTAACTCCTTCAGCAGCCCGGGTCACTGGAATTCCAGTTTGGGTGCACCTGTCACATGTAAAAGTATACAAGGGAAAGACCCAACATGGGGCACAATAATCCCTGTTTACTCTATGGACTCCTGGAAAGCCATTCTTAGTATTGTTAAGTGTTTGCATCTGATATTCCCAGTTTAAACTTAATGTAGAAATTTTGTAGTCTACTAATTGTTTAAGTGGTTTCTGAAACTTGAAAGTCTATTTAAGCAGTGTCATCTTAATAATGTTGCAATAGTTCTCAGTGTTTTATTGATGTAATTACCTGGGGAGGAGCCACTGGATCAGTTGTAAATACCATTACTCAAATCTAATACTAGGGACTGGGTTAAAATTTGTTAGTAGCAGGAATGACAGTTTACTGTGATAAGAGTGAGGTTCACGTCTAATCAAGTTAAATATTACCTTAACTCAGCAACAGTTGGTCAGGTCCTCACTGTTATACTCAGCCATCTATTAAAAACTACTAAAATGTATGAGCAAGCATTGGTCTAGGCATGTGGAAAAATCGTGTTATCATCCTGGCATGGTAATGTCCTGGTATTCAACATGAAAGTTGCAGCCCTGCTAGGAGACTCACTCGTGCCACAAGTGCCATGTTGGGTAAGAGCTGTGGTTCTCGAGAACTGAATGTCTTCACCTTGGATGGTGGCAGGGGAGTGGTCCCTATCGATAACAGGGGTATGTTGAGATGGTCATCGCATCCTTGGAGGGTGGAGAACTGAAGGCTCAGCCAGGGCACCCACTTCCATTAGCATGTCACAGACACCTGTGTAACATAAGGGCCGGAGATAACTATATAGCTTTCCCACGGGACCAATGTTCCATCCTGGGAGGATGGGTTTTGTATATGGGAAACCTGAAGTCAGGACAAGCCTTATCTCCAATGTTGGGACCTGACTTAATGGTGCACGTAATGTAATTTAATGGATGATATAGCAGTGAGGAAGTATTCCACTATCTGGTGTGGATGTAAGTGGTTAACTTTGGCAGGCAAGCCTTGCTTAAATATCTAGTTCTTCCTATTGTGTTAAGCCTTTTAAAAAAAATATTATAAAAAAAGTGATAGGGCAGTTACAGTGATTCAGTGAATAAAAGGGTTTGCCATTGTACAAACAAAAACAAATGGAAATGGATTTGGGTTGTGTTCTCGCAATGGCATAAGGACTTATTATTTTATCGTAATTATTATGTATTAGTTTATTTTGTTCCTAAAATTATAGTTAAGTGTTAATAAAGCTAATTATTGCTCCTAATAAATACAAGGAAGTGGTGTTAGTGGGGTCTAAGAATTGTTCTTAGCCCCAAAACCAAATGGGGGAGCTGAAGGGTATGGTTGTGTTTATTTTAAATAAAATGTGATTTACAGGGTGCTTATGCTCAGGGAAGCATGCTGTGGCTTACCGGCCTAAGAACATTCTGGAGAAGGCCATGGGGAGGGGTGTGAGCTCAGCATGTGGACTGGAGCACTATGAGCATATGATAAACAAACCCATATTAACTTGATTGGTTAGAGTATCATTTATGTAATGTTGTATACAACGTTGCTATATAAGTACCATGTGCTACATAGTAGCAAGGGGGGGGCTCTGCTGGCTGGAGGGACTCTGCCTGATTGACTCTGTAAGTGGCTCTCTTTTGTGCACTTTGAATAAAGCTTTATTGAATTGTTGAATCACATGGATCGAAGTACCCCCAAATCCCAACAGAGGGAATGGTATGATGAGGTAGCCTAATTTTGGCAATTAATTGATCTTTGATTATTAATAGGTAAGTAGGCCCACTTGGTCTGTGATGGGATGTTAGATGGGGTGGGATCTGAGTTACTGCAGAGAATTCTTTCCTGGGTGCTCGCTGGTGAGTCTTGCCCACATGCTCAGGGTTTAACTGATCACCATATTTGGGGTCGGGAAGGAATTTTTCTCCAGGGAAGATTGGCAGAGGCCCTGGAGTTTTTTTGCCTTCCTCTGCAGCATGCACAGGACACTTGCTGCAGGATTCTCTGCACCTTGAGGCCTTTAAACCACGATTTGAGGACTTCAGTAACTCAGACATAGGTTAGGGGGTTGTTACAGGAGTGGGTGGTGAGATTCTGTGGCCTCTCTTACACTTTTTGACATCCAGGAAACTTATTATTGTATACCTGTGTGAAAATGATCTGGGATTTTGTAAGGCTGTTGACTTAATCATCAGGGCACAGAGCATCTAAGACATACCCTGTACCCTTCCCTAGGGATTAAAGTAAACTGATCTGAAATGCTGCAGTGGAGAATAAAGCAGGAAGTTGCCAGGCCTCCATGAGTTGACAACACCAGAAGATGTATGAAGTATGTGGAATGGGGAAGCTCAGGAACTACCCATCATAAACAACATATTTGGTCATTCAGGAACAATGGGCTCTCTGAGAAGGGAAGAGAGATATTTTTGGCCAAAGTTAGGGAGGGAAATGTTAATTACCTGGGAACCTGGTTCAGAGTTGGGAGGAAGGGGGAGGAGGAAGCCAAGCTAATTGCTGGTGCCTCCTTGTGGCAGGTGTCCAATATAGATATATATTGAGAACCATTTGGGGAGGGGTGGGGGGGTTGACAGAAGTCCTTTACCTCATGGAAATGATTAAGGAAAGAATCATGACTTGCACTATACAAGTTATTGATGTATAGTTCCCAGGTAAGCTAAGTTAGTAAGGTTGTGATCTAATTATCTTATTCCTTGTATTTTGTCTTTCTTTCTATATGTCTGGGACAAAGGCAGTTTCCAATGTTGGAATGACTTTTGTCCATGGTTTCCATAGTCACGAGCAGAACCTGGTGAAATGCCAGTTTTCCTTTACATCTCCTTTGATTGTGAAAGCCTTACAATTTCCCCTCCTTAAAAATAGTATTTTATGCAAAAGAGGGAGCCCAATTCTAGCACACTCTCTTGAAGGAATGTAATACACCTCTACCTCAATATAATGCCACCTGATATAACATGAATTTGGATAGAATGCGGTAAAGCAGTGCTCCGGCGGGGCTGTGCACTCTAGTGGATCAAAGCAAGTTAATATAACACTGTTTCACCTATAACACGGTAAGATTTTTTGGCTATATCAAGGTGGACGTGTGTATATATATATATATATATATACATACACACACATTTGATTGTATAAAGATTTTACAGTGCACATACTTTTCAATATAAACGTCCCTAACAAATGATGTACTCAATATTAACTGTCAAGTGGTCTCAGTGCTTATTTTAAGACTAGGTAGACACACTAATATTATTTTTTCAGTACTGAGCAAATCATACTTCTTTTCTGACACTGTAATACTATTAGAGTAATATGCCCCTGATGCTTAGGCTACATCTAATTGAAATGCTGCTTATTACTGTCAAGAGAAGCAGAAGTCAAATATATATAATTTGTTTCAGCTCTGTCATCTTATGCAAGTGTGACATACAAAGTTAGTGTCTAATGTGGAAAATGTAAATCAGATTATAAATAACTTTTTCTTTAAACCAAGCATAATAAAAGTAATGTTACATACTGATCAAGTACAGGACTTGCCTTGATATTACAGTGCTACAAAGCAAATAAAGGAGAACGGCATCCCATGGAAGTTTCCTATTTGTACATGATCCTCTTCAACTTTTGTAGGTACAATTTGTCAAAGAATTCACAATACTGGCCCAACTACTTTAAACTGTATATTATTGCCATCACTTTGGATAGTGAAAACACAGTGGGTGAAGTTCTGGCTGCTTTGAAGTTAAAGTCAAAACAACCATTGATTTCAGCAGAGTCAGGATTTCATCCAATAAGTGATTGTTTTTTTCTATGGATTCTCTATGTGGAGGAAAAAGCTTGCAACAGCTAGTGCATACTGACTATTCCACACTGACTCTTATGGTGATGTCAGTACTGCACACTTAGAGTGTCTTTGTATGCAGTAGCTTTCCATACTTTGAAGTGTGTTAAACTACACTGCCCAAAAGCACATTTAGCATGCAGAAAGACAAGCCGTCAGATATGAGTTCAGCCAGATACTTGAGCATGGTGCCTAACTTTAAACTCATAAATCTCATTGGCTTCAACAAGACTACTTGTGCTTAAAATGAAGCACATACTTAAGTCATTTGCTGAATAAGGGTCTTAATGAGCATTGGGCTCATTTGTCTGAGTGAAGTTCCCTAATTCTGCAGATAGTGGATAGGTAAAGGAATGCTTTTAAGAGAAAGACTATAAAACCATAATAAAATCCAAAGTACCATATTTAAGCAGTATATGAAATAACCGTTTATGACAGACTTTGAGTTATATGTCATTTGACTTCCAGATATGAATGACCATTTTTCTGATGGGGGGAAACATAATATATTAAGTAAAGAATGTGTTTCATTCTGTTGTCTTTTCTTTTAATGCTTGCCATTAGTTTAAAGAATGCATTCACTCTGTGAGACCTACTAGGTCCTTGCCAGATAAATCTTATACACAGAGGAAAAGCAATACTCAAATTCAAAATACTCTTTCCATTTTTGAAGTATATTTCTATTCCAAACACGGATTCCCCCACATTCTTCTTATTTACAACTAAAAAGCTGATAACAACCATAAGGACTGACATGTAACTCCCTTATTTGTCAGAAGTATTTGAGGGTTAATATGTCTGGGTGCATAGCTGTAACTGGGAATAATGTAGGACAGTTCATGCTTAGAATAGAAATTTAACACAATAATTAAAAGAGCAACTTGAATTTAACTTGTGAGTTATTTTTCCTCACTGAATTAGATGTCATTAACATAGAAATTAGAGAATGAGAAGAGCTATTCATTTTCAGAGTTCTCGTTAGTTAAAGGGCCAAAACATGTTTAGGATTATTTCTAAAGTAAATCAGGGAAAGAAGACAAGTCAATAATTCAGTGACATACTTACATGTTGAGATCTTTCCATCCATTCAGATCCTACTCCCTTCAATGTGATCCTCTAGACCTCCTTATAGCAAAGAAAGCTTACAATCTATAGACTCGTTCCTGCTGCTGGATTTCTTCTTTTTGGGTGGAAAATTCTGTCCAAATAGATTTCATTGCTGGACTGAGACCTAAGCATGCATTAAAAATGGACAACACTTAGAGGAGGCAGAAGGAATGGAATAGGATGACTGAAATAAAATAATATTTGGTTTGACCATACTGCACCTAAAGTGGGGAGAACATTGTCTGGGCTTTCCGAGGGAAGGCAGCAGTGCTTTATGGTGGGGGGAGAGGAGGAGGTCAGAAATTATTAAAAAAGGTGAACGATGGTCAGTTTTGTGGCACTGATTCATGCCCTGGGACTGTGAGGTCAGAAGGCCATAAAAGTGTGAACCCTGCGAGTTGAAAGCCTCTTTTTCCATGCAGCAGGCCAGGCAGCACGCCCTCCCCCTCCCCTAGAGGTGGAGAATATCAGATTGGGTTAGGATCTCCTGTGGGCATTCTTCTGGTCTCTCCTTTTTAGAGAGGCTGGGAAAGAATTTTTCCCACACCACTAGATTGGCTTCGGTGGAGTGAGGTTTTTTCACCTTCCCCACAGCAGGAGTCAGGGATGACCTTGTCTGGTAAGAAGACAAGGGGGTAGGCTATATGTTGCAATTTATTCTGTAGCGTGGGGCAGATGTCCAGTGTACGTACCCCATAGGGAAGGCATCCAATGACCAGATAAATGGCCTGGTAAAGGACATAAAAGGAGGTGCGGATAAAGGAACAGAATGGGGATGGGGGGTTGGGGACTCCTATGATTGGTATGGCAGGGAGCAACCCCGTTTTTATATGCCACCTTAAACCTCCTACGAGCAGGGTAGATGGTGAGGCCCAAGCCATGGATTGGTTGGGGGAAACTGGATAGAAAATGCAGATGGGCTGGTGGAAGCTCAGGGTAATGATTTAAATAAACATGGATTTGCCTGCACGGTACATTTTATCTGCCACGCAGTCCCAGACATCTATATAACAAAGTTGCAGCCTGATTAAAATCCATATCAAGAGTCACCTGTCCTTCTTTCAGTATGGTCAGACAATGGTCGCAAGTGATTTTTAAAGGATCAGAATATTTTGTACTGAGTTTTAAATCTCTTTAATTCTCTCCCATTTATCAGGGAGTTTAGTTTGGGGTAAATATCTGACTTACACTTGAGTCTATTTGTGTTCCACATTTTTTTTGTACTTCCTGTTCCACTGTGAACATAATTTGGACTCAAGTGCTTTATTTACACAATGCACCTGAGTGAAATAAAAAATAATTGCAAAAGAATTCCCATCAATTAAACCATGCACAACATAAAGTTGAGGAATATCTTCCTCAGAAGTTCATCATAGTCACATTCCATGGTCCAACTTAACCTGAAAAATAAACAATGTACAATTATTTTCATGGGCCTTCGGTTCTAAAGAAAGTGCACTGACATATACCAGTTTATAGACTCAAGTAACGTAATTTGAATAGAAAAATTCATACAAATTAATGAGGAGGCTGATGTGACCATTTTTATTAAACTGGTTCCATATGCTGTACTCAGACTTCCCACTTCAACTATTTAGGAAAAGCTTAAATTCAATACCGTAAGGTGACTGAAGATATCACTAACTAAAACATTTAAAACCAGGGAAGCTGATTTTTCAAAAAGGATGCAAACAGTTCTGTTTGTGTATTTGACAGATACTCAAAGTATCATCAGATACAGGATGGCAGTACTAATTTGAGAATAAATGGTATTTGACTTTGAGGAATACGGTCTATGAGGAAGGAAGAAAATTGTGGGCATCTTATAATGACAAAATTATTTAAGAAAAGAATACTTTCTGTGTTTACTCCCCCCTATTCTATGTTCTTGTTGATGAATCAACCTGTTGATTTAAGAACAGGTTAGACAAGCACCTCTGAGGGATGCCCTAGCTTTGCTTAGCCCTACCTCAGTTCAGGGGGCTTGACTTTATGACTTCTCAAGGTCTCTTCCAACTATACATTTCTATGATTCAGAAGCTGTCATATACTCCTACAGTTGGTACACCTAAAAAGTTCATTCTAGTTTTAGAGAAAGTAAAGATTTCAGAGATAAAATGAACTTCCAGAATTGTAGGGACAGAAAGTATTACCCACTGCTTCTATACACCAATTTGGCTGGCAGTCTGTAAATTAACACCTGTTTAAGAGTTAAATGAAACAAAATGTTTCAGAACCAATTCAGTTACAAATAATTTTGTTCTATAACTCATAATTAAAAAAAAACAATTTCAGATCATTTCTGAAATGGGGATAACTATTTTGGTGTTATTTGGGGGTAAATTTTATAAACAACTTAACATCACAAGTATTCAGCTTTACATATGGGGTCCCGTATATAGATTTTTCTTTATGACATTACCCATCACAATTATGCCATTGAACTTTGTAATTATATGTTGTAAAAGTGATTGCATGTATTTACACTAATTACACAATTACAGATAATGTCATGAATTATGGAAATGCAAAAAAAGGGACTTTTCTAATATATCAAAAATCACCAAGGAAATTCGCAGAATACTAACTACCTTAGAAGGGTGTCGAAGTTATGAGATGATCACCACCAAATCAAAGATTCTTAAAGTGAAGAATTAATTCTCCAACGAACATGAACCTTACTGAAACTGGGCTTGTGGCTAGTTTGGTGACTATGAATCTTCTGCGCTTAGTACGTTTGTGTCAGAGCCTTCGTTTGGGTACACCGCAAGAAGGACAAGAGACTTGTTATGGGTTTTAATGAGACCGCAACATTGTTATATAGATGTCTGGGACTACCCGGCAGGTGAAGTATACAGTGCAGGCAAATCCATGCTTATTCACATCAATTCTCTGGGGCTTCAACCAGCCCCCATTTGTTTCCATCCAGGTCCCCCAGCCAGCCCATGGATTGGACCTTACCATCCACCAGCCTCTCAAGAGGCTTATGGAGGGCTATGAGAACAGGGGGGTTGGCTCCCTGTCATATCTGTCATGGGACTCCCTGAACCCCCTCCCCTCTTCTGTTTCTTTATCCAGTACCTCCTTTCAAGTCATTTACCAGGCCATTTATCTGGTCACTGGCTGCCTCCCCTATGGATTACCTGCACTGAACATCCACCACAAGGAGGCACCAGTCATTTGTTTGGCTGTCTCCACTTCAACCCAGGCAGGTTCCCAGACATCTGCAAATGGACTGTTGGCTAGCAGCCCTACTGGGAGAAAGAAGCCATTGTCCCATGTGTGATTGTCAAGGGACACCAGCAGCTGCTTTCTCCTTGACTTGGTATTGCAGCAACCACCCTTAACGGAGGACTCCATAGGCGACCCACTCTCTGGATCCTCGTACTGACAAGACTCCTTAAAAGAAAAGAAAATAAAGAACTTGTAAGCTTGTGTCAAAAAATCTGCATTTCGCTAACCACATGACATTCTGAGGTTCCAGAGTGCCCGCAGCTAACTGGAAATGAGACAAGGTGTCTGCTATACCATTATCCATACCCGGCACGTGCTTGGAAGAAAAACAAAAACAAAAACAAAAACAAACAGATGTTGAAGGTTAAGAGTTGGAGAACAAATGCCCTCACCAACTTTCCAATCCTGTGTGATCTGGAAGTTTGGCGATTGATAACCTGTACCACTGTCATGTTGTCGAACCAACGGCACACCTATATATTAGACCCAAATTAATAACTATTTGCACAAAAAGCCCGCCCTGGGGCAATAACCCTGCAAGCAAAGTTCAGCTCAAAGCCCAGGTAGGTTAATGTAATGAAAGGGGCCTTCTGTTTTGTCCTTTGCTAAGGACTTCTCCAACTATTTAGCCAGGGCCTCAAATGTGTCCAACAGGTGAAAACACTTATTTGACCCAGCTTGTTCTACAAACAAGAACTGTGCAAATAATGCACTAATTGGTTTAGTCCCACCGACTGCACCACTGCCCCAGTGCAACATTTTACTAAATTTCTGAAAAGCTGCACCGGATACTGAACTGCCCCTGGGCATAGCCTTGTCAAAATAAAATTGCCAGTGATAGGTGTCTTAACCATCATTATTAAATGCCCAGCAAATACTGTTACATGCCTCGGGCCCTTTTCGGGCTTGTTGCAGTACGAACAAACCCCTGGAGCCCTTGGTGTTATGCCCTTGAACCTCAGAGTGTAATGCCACCTTATTCCAGTTTGTGATGCTGCCCTTAATGGAACTGCTTCTGACATGCCCCCAAACATATTGGTGCCCAACTAATTATATCTGTATAACAAAGGCGGGGCTGCTGCCTGGATAGGCCTGTACCATAACACTTGCCTAGACGATGAGGGCAGCCTTCCAATTTTGTCATGTTCGAGGCACCCTTGGCCTCCTGGGCAGACCACTGTTTTTGTTTGCCCTGTCCATGTTTACTGTCTGTCCCTTCCTGTGCCATAGGGATATTACATGTACAAATTGCCTGTGAGGATTCTATATTTAGTTGCATTGAGTAGGTGAAATACTGTCAGGTAAGCTATCCCAGCATAGCTGTACTGCAGAGCCCTGCTCCCGCAATAGACCCCTTGGGAGCGTCTACCCTGTCCTCTGCGGGTACATGCCCTGATGGCCAATGAGTTGCCATGTGCCCCTTCCTTGTCCTGCTGCTGAAACTTGAGCCCATACTGGGCTACCCTGTCACCCTCTGCAGACCCCTTACATCTAGCTGCCTGAAGCTGCTGTTGTAATTGCAAATTAGCTTGCAGCAGCTGTGTAAACCATCAGTGCCCCCCCGCGTGGTTCTGCCCAGGCTTCTCAACCTTCCACTCCTTGGCCCAGAGTATTTAATACCCCAATCGGCTGACTCCTGTTCCCTTTAGATGAACTCCCTAGGTGACTGGTTGAGCACGGTACCTGCAGCTGGAAGGCCGGATACCACCCATTTCCCCAACTTCTGTGTGATTTTGATTACACACACCCCCGTGATCAGCATTACCACCATCCCTTGTGTTAGGCTGAAGAAAACATCCTGTTTTTTTAGGTGACCTTGCGGCCTTTGAAGCATTGTAATGCTGTAGACAAAACCTCAGAAACAATGATCACTGACCATTTGCTGCGCATCTTAGCTGACCACCCCATTAATGCACACAGCCTGCTCGCCTGAGTGCGTGGACACTTTGCTATGATCATTTCCTTAGTGCATGAGGCCTGCCCTAGGTTATTAAACACACCACCCTGGCCAGTAGCAGTCCACATACTTGTGAGCCCCCTTGCCCGTGCTGCAATACTGACTGTCTTGGGTTTTCCTTCCAGACCATGGGAAGTCTCTTGGGACTGTCCTGCCTGTGCCTGTCCCCTTTCCAGCAAAGGGGACACAGCAAGCAGCACACAGCCATGAAAGAGTTAAATTTTCTTTCCTTATCTCTGTCCCTTTTCCCTCTCCCGCTCTCCTAATTGTCCCTTGCCTTGCTCCCTCCCGCTCCCAGGAGTGAAATGAGAGGAGGGGTTAAACCAGAAAACATCCACCTCTCCCCCTCCCGCCCCCGCTTAAAGTGCCGGATGGTACATGAAACAGTTAAAATTTCCTTGCCTTGCTCTATCTCCCCTATGCACATTGAATTCCTGGCTTTGTTTGCTTTGAAAACCCAGATTGCTTCACCTCTCTTGCAAATTCACCCTCCCTGGTTGCAGCTTCCAGCCTGCCTGGGGGTGAAAGAACCCAGGGCAGGGAATGCTAGTTCCCCTTCTTTGCACTATCCCTTTTCTGTGTAATTTGCCTGTGCCTGCCATTCCCTGTCTCTGAGGTGGGTGGGTGTGGTTAACAGCCCCACCCATATTTCTGAGCTCGCCTTTCTCCCTGCCCCTGGAGCTATCCTGCTTACACAACCTGCCTGTGAGTGGAAGTACCTGGGGCAGGGGATGCTAGTTCCCCTTCTTTTCACTATCCCCTTCTGTGTAATTTTCCTGTGCCTGCACTTCCATGTCTCTGGGGCCACGGGGTAACACCCCCTATTTTCCCGAGCTTACCCTTCTCCATGCCCCTGAACCATGCTGTTTCCAATGCTGTTTGGTGCTTTTTTGGAGCCAGGCTTTCTCGGGGCCATGCTGCTTCCACATAGTCCTGCAGCAAGCCTTAAAGCCCCAGTCCGTTCCTGTTCTGCTGGCTTCCTGCTTTCACATACAGACTTGTCCCACTCAGATTTTGTGCCTTTATGCACATTCCTGGAGGGGGAGGAGAAGGTTGAGTCATTGCTGCAAAGTTGATCACCGAGCACCTTTTGCAGCAGTTTCTGACCTTCTTCCTCTCCACCTCCATCCCCAGCCACAGAGTAGAGCTGTCCTTCTTTGGATAAGCCCATACAAATTCTGCCCCACTTTTAGTTCTGGTGCAGTCTTTTGTTGAGGTCACACAGTGCTAGGGTGACCAGACATCCCGATAAAATCGGGACTGTCCCAGTATTTAGGCGTTTGTCCTGTGTCTCAACCAATGTTTGGTCAGGATGCAATTTGTCCCGATATTTCGCACCCCTGGTTGTTGTTTCTTCTGCTCCATCAGCGGGACTCTCCCCTGCCCTCCCCACCCCGTATCCTGATATTTTCTTCATCCCATCTGGTCATCCTACACAGTGCTGGGTTTGGGTACCCTGCAGAACTTACGTCTGGGCAAAGTGCTTCTTTCTGTGAGTAATCCCACTGGCTTCAATGAGACTGATCACACACTTAAATTTAAGTTTACACTTAAGTGTTTTCTTGGATAATGGAACTGAAGTGCTCAACACTTTGAAGTTCAAGTCCGTAGCTCATTAGGTACTAAACATTATGATGCAAAGCTTATATATGTAGCAAAAAAAAAGTCTCATTTTGGTGCAGATTCCATATCCAAGAAAGTATATGGTGACTAAGAGAATAGGGTGGTAAATATCAGTTATGAATGTTGCTAAGATTTTAAAAATATATTATTATGGAAACTTATATTTGAAGAGAACTTCCTTAATTATAATTATTTACCACTTAAATACAGTGGAATAAATCAGCTAAGATTAGTGATTGGCTAGAGTTCTGTACTTTTCCTAAAATTTGTTTGTTTGTTTGTTTTTTGCTTCTCTACAATCAGACAATGTATATTCTATTTAATTTATACTTATTACAAATTGTGTATTATAAGCTATGTCATAACAAGTCTTACAGGGCAAACTTGGAATCTAGGGGCCTGCTGTAATATACCTAAATCCATTGCTAGTAAACTACAGCAGTGCACCACATATATAAGTAAATTCTGTTTATGAAGGGTGATTAGACCACTCAATATAGAGAGCCAGATCTGCTTGACCACACAAAAAAGTTATTGGTTTAAGTAGCTGGTGAGTATTTTCCCCATCATAGGAAGACTCTTTGGCTAGTGTGGAAACTACTAGAGCAGCAACTAGTCTGCCCTCATCCTGACCCATGGAATGTGTCTTGGGAAAGTGGACATCTTTGGTCCCCATAATGCCTAGTTGTGAGAAAGGAATTTTGTCCATATAGACATCCTGGTGTAGGTTAGAAGAAGTCCTGAGGCTGCTTTAACTGGTACTGGAACTTAGCTGCAGTCCCCAGCTTGCACCGGGATAGAGGTCATGTCAATGTGTTGTAAAGCCATTTTTTTTTACCTGCACCCTACCCCACAAATTTATCTAAGTGCTGTTTGGACACAGCCCTTAGGGGTCATATTACATCATTTATTAATAAGTGCACATATAGGGCTTGAGTGTGCTTTCACTTGAACATGTGCTTATAAAGAGTAACATAAGGGAGGTAGTTTTAAATAGAGCCTATGTTAATATTTAGTACTGATATTAACTGTTGGACCACACTACCCAGAATTCCTAAAAAGAAGCTGGTATATGTATTTGGAAGTATGTGGCTTGTTAGCAGCAAAATCAAGGGGCCCAATTCTCCACTACTTTGTACCTTATGTAATCATTTACACATGTAACAAAGTGAGTGTCAAGTAGGTATAAAATACTACCAAAGTCATAATGGTGGCACATTACATACACTTTGCACAGATGCAAACACTATACAAGATGCAAGACAGTAGAGACTCAGAGTCAAAGTCTCTGGGATCTTGTCTGCACACAAATGTTGTACTGTTTTTAACTCATTGGTATAGAAACTGATGGCATGAAATCAGTGCAGATTCTTGAGTGGACAGTCTTAAATCAGTTTTATATTTCTATATACATATTTAGCTTAAGTCAAAAAGGGACTGAGTTAAGCTAAAATAGATGCAAGGTGCTCGTCAGCTGATTTAAGAGTTTCCACTTGAAAGGGTTGCAGTAGTTTAATTAAATTAGGCCTCAATTTTGCAAATACTTACATCCATGCATTTCAGTAGGGGGCCCTACTGAAATTAATGACTAAATTGACATAGATCAGTACAATTTTCTTATGTAGACCCAGTCTAACTTTAGGTAAGATAAAGGACCTGTTTCACTACCAAATTCATGTTTTATACCAGGGATTGGCAACCTTTGGCATGTGGCCCACTAGGGTAAGCCGCCTGATTGGCCGGGCCAGTTTGTTTACCTGCCATGACCGCAAGTTCATCCAACTGAGGCTCCCACTGGCCGCGGTTCACCGCTCCAGGCCAATGGGGGCTGTGGGAAGCGGCGGCCAGCACACTCCTGGGCCCACACCACTTCCCGCAGCCAGTGGGAACTGCAATCAGCCAAACCTGCAGACGTGGCAGGTAAAAAAAAAAACAGCCTGGCCTGCCAGGCGGCTTACTGTGGCGGGCCCTGTTCCGAAGGTTTTCGATCCCTGTTTTATACACTATAATTCTATTGATTTCTATTGAAACTAAGAGTAGCACACTGCTGAATCAGTTTGTATGTGTGTAATGGAGGGTGAATTTGTATCAACGAGCTGTAGTAGCAATATCTAAGGCAGTAATCTTCTACATTGATGCTGAAAGAAAAGGAGAACAACAACAAAATGTTCCATGTAGGCAGAATTACCAAGTCTAAAGAAAACAAAGATGACCTTGAAACCTGTCTAAAGAGACAGGAGAATGGAGTGATTGCTAATTATGTAGCTGAAGAAAAACCAAGTACAGCAGACATATTTAAAAAACTTGCCATTTACTGCTTTTACTATTATTTCAAGAACTCAGCACAAGAGAGAAGAAAGAAGCGATGGGTCACCAAAAATGTCATAGCTATATGGAAAAGCATCTGAATAACAACAGTAGATACAAACACAAAATATGCCATGAATGCTTCGAAACTGAAAGTAAAGAATTCATTGTATGAAAACTTAGAAGCAGCTCACTATGTTAAAAGGGACAGATTCATATCCTGTGGGAATGACTGAGAATACAGTGAAAGGAAATACAATGGGCCAGCTGCACTAGTACTGGTAGTTTGTGCCAGTTCAGTCCCTGACACAGGCATGGACAACCCTCAAAATTACAATGCTTCAGTCCATAGAAGACCCTGGCTGACCTCATGTAGACCCCTTAACTTCAGTGAAGTATGGATTCTATTTCATGGTGAAGGTCAAACTATATTATAGTGAGACTGGCTCAATATGAACAACCCTGTAGTGGGAGAAAGAGTCCTTGCTGGCCAACAGTGAGTAGCATGGAATGATTATATAAGACCTGATCCAACTCCTATTAACTTATGTGGGCTTTATCCATCTCCCATTTGAGCTAATAGGGAATCCTAATACTGACTTAAATGGGAGGTGAATCAGGCCCATAGTGTTTCTCTGTGAAGAGAAAGAAGAGTCCAAGGTATCCTGAACACACAGGAGGGTACAAGATCATTAAACAGGAATGATCTGCAGGCTCCCACTTGCACTCAGTTGAGTTTTGTTGGACAGAGAGGAAGAAGGGGGAACTGGATGAGCCCAGGGGCACACAGATATGCTAGTGTGCTGTCAACCCACTGTCTGCATTCATCTGTGGTCAAACTTCAGGCACAACCTTGGTATAGATGATAGAAAAGGATATTTTACACTTCTGAGTTAGTTTGACTTTCATCACACTAGCATGGGAATTTCTCTCGTCATTAATTTTTCATGGATTTTATGCTGGTTTTAAAATTACATCTCCAAACATCAATACAAATAGCCGATAAAATTAAATCCAAATATCAGACCCACAAATACAAATATCCCTTCCAGGCACTAGAAACAAACTTCTAAAATCAAGATTTGGAAGCATAATTCAAATGGCACCAATTATTATGTTAAAAATTCCTACCACTCCCACAGAAGAACAGATTTCAATAGCCATCTCTATCCAACAAGGCGGGGAAAATAGAATTTGATGCAATTACTTTCTATCTCATGATCTGGGATATCACACCTCATTTTTAAATGTAATTCTTTGTTCCTGTTGATGGCCTTGTCAACAAATCAATACTCTAACTACAAATAGCTTATCCACCTACTGTTTTCATTCATGTTTCATTCACAGCCTACTGGCTCAAGTTCCCAATCAACAGCCTTCCAAAAAGCATGAAAAACAAAAACACATACGTTTATTTTTCCCCATCCTCTCTCTATTAAACAGGGGGAGTAAATTCAGAAGTATGGCTTTTTATAATCAGTGAACATGGGAGCATACAATGCAATGAAATCATGCTGGATGTACTTAGATGATAGAATACTGTTAAGATAATATATTTGGCAGGTACTTTGTTTGAGCCCACACAATAGAGCTATCCAGCCAAAAGCTAACTGCCACAATCCATTCAAGTTCCCAAATAATCTGAAGTAATGACAAGTCTTTTTTTTTTGTCAAAATTAAGGCTTTCCAGAATCACAGTAGTGTCTGCAGTGAACAGTTACTGCCAAACAAACTGCTCAGTCATGAATAAAGCTACAAAAGCCTATCAGGTCCTAAAGCCTCAGTATCCCAATAAATGGATACAGCTGACTTCACGTGAAGACTTTTTAGTGGGTCTTTTAATTTTTCTTTTCTATTTTGCCTTTTCAAGAAAGCTTTCTTTTAAGTAAATAGCTACCTGGACCTGGTTTGTTAAGAATTAGTACAAGTATTCACATGTACTAAAACACTCCTGAATACATTTTAAAATGAACCTCACATATATTTTACACATTTCTTCACAGATGAACAGCTGTCTACTTTCACGTGAGAGACACTAAGAAATGGCCACTGTCACTGGTAAGTGAAAGTTTGTGTTCACAGAGAATTGTTTTGCTATTTAAATGTTTCATATTAGAGAATTTTACTACTTTATCCGTGTGCTTCCTATGTGAAACCTTTCATTCTCTGTAAGTTCATATATTGCATGAAAATTCATACATTCATACTTATTGTATTAGACAGCAAGCAAATTAGCAATAACAAAAGTTTTATGTAAGCCTATTTTCCTTTCGAAAAAAATTGTTTTAATTATTGATGTTTTAGATCAATTGATTGAATGGCAGATTGTGAGAGCTCTGAAAGTACAAACATTATATTTCTCACTTGGACTACTACTACACCAACAGAGAGCAATTAACAGCTTGACTGCTTCCTATCATTCCTGTGTTCACTGAGAGAGAGTACATCGGCTGTGCTACTGAATGTGTCAGGCATGTCCCAACATTCTAGTGATTCAATAAACCAACTAGTTGGCAAAAACAGGGGAGAGTTAGCATCGATAATACCCAAAACTACTCAGGGTGAACCTGAGGAGGCCAGGATGTCATATAATTTGTATTACACAAACCTAACAAACTAAAGAGCATTGATCAATTAAATGTTCTCCTGGAGATAAGATTTACACAAAAAGACCAATTGGTAATGGAAAAGTGAGTCATTGCAAAGAAATCAAATTACATAAGGGAATAATAGCACCTGAATTAACAGCACATAATTACGAGAATGTGCTGAATGAGTCACAGCACCTGTTAGAGAGGCTAGAATCTGGAGTTAATCCTCTTGATTGCATTCTGTTCACACTAAAAAGTTTCAGAAGTGATTGAGAGACCCTCCCACCTGTTCCTATTCACTGATTGAAACAGATTGATGTTTTGCTCAGTGGTAGAATATCATGTACTATAGAAAGCAAAAACTAAAAAAGCAAAGGCTATACTATTGTCATGAACAATATAAAAGCTTTTTATAAATGTAAACTAGTCTTTGAGACACGTGATTGACAAATGATTCTCCCTACCTGACCTTAAGAACATTTATGTTAGCATGGGAAAAACATCTATATATTCCAGCTTTGTCCCTATAATAGAATTATACTGACCTAGTGATAGACATGAGATTTGATAGCCAGGATATTTTGGAATTGAACTCTAGCATTTTTAGACGTAGGATATAAAATGAAGAAAGATTAGGGAAAAAATAACAGTAATGCAGCTGGAGGAAAGACACACATAGGGTAGATTGTATATGTATTTACAGCTTGAAAGTGAAGGAGATGGAAAGAGGATACAGGTGGCGTTCACAACAAAATGATACCAATAGTGATTCTTATTTTCTATCATAAGACTATCCATGTTAAACATATTCTTTACAAATTCTATTGCTAAAAAGTCTTAACTACAGGCTTCAAGGAATATTCTTTGTAATACTAGTTAAGGAAGAAAGTTTATTAAATCAAAATTGCTAAGAAAACACACTAAAGATTTCCTTCAGCCAGTAATCAAACTAATTGTCTGGGTACACCAGAAGAAGGACAGGCGACACTTGTTATGGATTTTTATCAGGCCACAACTTTATTATATAGATGTCCGGTACTACCCAGCAGATAAAATGTACAGTGCAGGCAAATCCATGTTTATTTAAATCATTATCCTGGGCTTCCACCAGCCGCCCTTTGTTTCCATCCAGGTCCCCCAGGCGACCCACGGATTGGACCTTATCATCCACCACTCTCGTAAGAGGGTTAAGGTGGGCTACGAGAATGGGTGGGGGTTGGCTTCCTGCCGTACCAATCAGAGGAGTCCCCAACCCCCTCCCCCGTTCTGTTCCTTTATCCTTTTAAGTCCTTTACCTGGCCATTTATCTGGTCACTGGCTGCCTTCCCTATGGAGTACCTGCACTGGACATCTGCCACAAGGAGGTGCCAGCAATTTGCTTGGCTGCATCCCCACCAATCCAGCCAGGTTCCCAGACATTTCCAAATGGCCTCTTGCCTAGCAGGCCTACTGGGGAGAAAGAACACATTGTCCCATGTGTGATCATCACCAGCAGCTGCATTGTCCTTGACCTGGTACTGCAACAACCATCCTCCCCACACGGCTGTATAGGTGACCTACTCTCTGGATCCTTGAACTGACAAGACTCCTTCAGAGAAAACAAAACAAACAACTTGTAAGCGTGGAGCCAAAAATTTCAGTTCTGCCAACCACATTATATTCGGAGGTTCCAGAGAGCCAGCAGCATCTGCTCAGGTTCACTGCTAGCCACTGGTGCAAACTCACAAAATCTGTCAAACTGGAAATGAGACAAGGCATCTGTTATGCCATTATCCATGCCCAGCACATGCTTGGAAGAAAAACAGATGTTGAAGATTAAACATTGTAGAACAAACACCCTTACCAACTTCATAACTCTCGGCGATCTGGAAGTTTGGCTATTGATAACCTGTACCACTGCCATGTTGTTGCACCAGAAGCACACCCTTTTATTGGCCAACTCCAATCCCCAAATCACCACCACAGCTAGAATGAGGAAAAATTCCAAGAAGTTTATATTATGCAAACCCCCTTTTTGTGTCCATGTGTCGGGTCATTTTTGTGCACACCATTTGCATTGATAAAAAATACTCCCAAACCTGTGCTCTCTTCCGCATCTGAATGGATTTTTAATCCCCCTTGTAATAACCATTCCTCCCTCCAGAATGATACTCTATTAAGTTGACTCAGAAAACTTTCCCACACCCTCAAGTCAGTAATCAAACTAAATACTGTGGTGTCAAGAGACAAGTCTATCACTGTATTTAGTGAAATGGCAATAAAATAAGTGTAGCCAATAAAGCTGACTTGCAATTGCCATATCAAGTTATTTAGTTATTGATGTGATAGCAGTCACTGCCAGTTTATTTTCCTTCAATTATTTCTTTGCTAATAACAGAAAAAAATGCAGCCTTTTCTAACATCTTGTTTAGAAGTCATTGCTTGAAAATATTGATAAAATAACAATACTTAGAACTTTCCATATTCAAATTCTTTTAGAAAATGTATCTATTTAAGACATTCTAAACATAAGGAATCCTCAGTTTTAGTTTGATTTACCTTTCATTTTTAACTAAAAAATAATCTTGTAAACAAACATGTCTTTAATGTGTCTTTAATAGAATCTTTAATTACTGAGTCTGAAAATTTTAGAACTCTATTTTACCTTTTGCATTTCTCTTAGCTTGAATAATGAAAAAAAATTAAATTAATTTTTAAATTATTAAATCAAAAAGGTGTCTGCTATGCTATTATCAGTGTGTGCTATGTCTTGTGACAAAGTTCCTCCTTTACCTTGGTGGGTCCTGTGCCTATTGGCGGATTTCCTCACCTCAGTGATCTTCCTCTCTGGTGGAACGCACAGTCTGGGTCAACTCCTCCTGTGTCTGATCTGGAGTTGGGAGGTTTGTGGGGAACCCAGGCCCGCCCTCTACTCCAGGTTCCAGCCAGGGCCCTGTGGATCGCAGCTGTCTATAGTGCCTCCTGTAACAGCTGCATGACAGCTACAACTCCCTGGGCTACTTCCCTATGGCCTCCTCCAAACACCTTATTTATCCTCAACACAGGACCTTCCTCCTGGTATCTGATAATGCTTGTACTCCTCAATCCTCCAGCAGCACAGCCTCTCCCTCTCCCTCTCCCTCTCCCTCTCAGCTCCTTGCACTTCTTGCTGCCAGCTCTTCACATATGCCCCTCACTGACTAACTGAGAGGCTTTTAACTAGTTCCAGCCAGCCCTTGATTGGCTTCAAGTGTCCCAATCAATCTAGCTATCTCCACTGCCTTCTAGAAAGATCTTAATTGGCCCCAGGTGTCTTGATTAACCTGGAGCAATTGCCATTTGGTTACCATGGTACCAGGGATTTGTTTAGCCTGGGGCTAACATACCTGTTCCTCACTACTTTACTGTAGCCATCTGGCCTTGCCCCATCACAGCGTGCAATCAGTTTGTGCATTGATAATGGGAGCAATACAATAAAGTAGGGCTCTGATCCAGCAAACACTAACATAGTTAATTTTAAGCATATGAATATTCCCAATGACATCTGTGAAAGTGCTATCCACTCATATGAAGAAGTGTTTGCAAGACCAGGACCTCAGATAGTTTCACTGTCATGTTCTTAGCACTGCAATGTCTGAGCTTTTTATGCTGCAGGGGAATTGCTTGTCCATTTAAAAGTAGCTGCATTTATTTATTTAAAACAGAAACTAAGGAAACATTTCTCTTGATCTTAAATTCCATACCAGCTTGTTTTAAAAAAATCTTTAAATTTGAATTAGCACGGTTTCTTTGGATAACCATTAGTTGTCAAACTCCCTTTGGCTGAGTAAGGGATGGAGAATCAGGCCCTGTATGAAAATTTCCCCTGGTGACTGAACAGAAAGCACTCACACTGTGGTTTTACTTTCTCTCTACACAAAATCTCTTTTTTTCCCCTGCTGGTTTCATCCTTCAAATTAAAGAGATCAGAACAAGAAGATATTTGTTTTCCTTTATAATTTCAAGACATTTATGACATTAGGAGATATAGTAACATTGAGACCTTTGACTACTTCGTTGCTTCCACATGCCATTAAAATTTCAGAGAAATCTGCACATAGTAGACTACAAAGTACTGTTTATTTCATCAATATTTATCCTGTATAGAAAATGCAGAGTATTGTTTAATAGATACATTACAAAGAGCCAGTTCATCTATATCAATTTGTTTCAAGCCTGTTAGGTTAGGTTAAACAACAATATATATAAAATATAACCAACTTGAGCAGGAGTAAACTGGCACTTTCAGAAATCTTTTCCTCTAAATGCATTTGCAAAAACATGTCTTAGTGAGTCTCAGGATTAATATTTTCCCCATAAACTCATGTAGTTAAAATTATAATGGAGGGACAGAGTGGCTCTTGGAATTTTGATTGGTAATGGGATTTGGATGTCCACTTTCAAGGCCCATCACTTTTAGCTGTTGAGTAGCCACTGTATCCCACTAACTAAATTTGATACCTTTAGTCACACTGTGTAAGGTAATTATGTTGCCTCCATCACCATACTATCTGACCACCTCATAATCTTTAATGTACTTATCCTCACAACACCCTGGTGAGCTAGGAAAGTATTACCATCCCCATTTTACAGACAGAGAACTCAGCTAGAGAGGCTAAATGATTTCCCAACATCACACAAGAAAGTTGTAGCAGAACAGGAACTTGAATCCCAGTCTCTCAAGTCCTAGGCTAATGAACTAACCTCTGAGCCATGCTGTATCTCTGAGTAGAACCTTTCTGTACAAGTAGTCCCACTGAAAACAACAGGACTATGTGTAGTGTAAGGTACTGTTCAGTGTAAGGAGAATACTACATTCTGGCCCAGTGGGAACAGAGAGTGCTCAGTACTTAGAGCAGCCATGTTAGTCTGTATCCACAAAAAGAACAGGAGTATTTGTGGCACCTTGGAGACGAACAAATTTATTTCAACATAAGCTTTCGTGGGCCACAGCGCACTTCATCGGATGTGTGCAGTGGAAAATACAGTAGGAAGATATATATATACACACACAGAGAACATGAAACAATGGGTATTACCATATACACTCTAACGACAGTGATCAGTTAAGGTGAGCTATTACCAGCAGGAGAGAAAAAAATGTTTTGTAGTGGTAATCAAAATGGTCCATTTGCAGCAGTTGACAAGAAGTTGTGAGGAACGGTGAGGGATATTGGGGGGAAATTAACATAGGGAAATAGTTTTACTTTGTGTAATGACCTATCTGCTCCCAGTCTTTATTCAAGCCTAATTTAATGGTGTCCATTTTGCAAATTAATTCCAATTCAGCAGTCTCTCATTGGAGTCTGTTTTTGAAGATTTTTGTTGTAATATTGCAACTTTTAGGTCTGTAATTGAGTGACCAGGGAGACTGAAGTGTTCTCCGACTGGATTTTGAATGTTATAATTCTTGACGTCTGATTTGTGTCCATTTATTCTTTTACATTAGAGATCTGTTCAATTTGGCCAATGTACATGGCAGAGGGACCATTGCTGTTGCCATATGGCATATATCACATTGGTAGATGTGTAGGGTGAACAAGCCTCTGTAGTGTGGCTGATGTGATTAGGTCTATGATGTTGTCCCCTGAATAGATATGTGGACAGAGTGGCAACAGGCTTTTGTGAGGATAGGTTCTGGTTAGTGTTTGTTGTGTGTGTCTATGTGTCTGGTGAGTATGCTTCAGGTTAGGGGGATGTATGTTAAGCAAGGACTGCTTGGAGTAATGATTCGCCTCAGATAGGTGTAGTCTTGATGATACGCTGGAGATTTTAGTTGGGACTGAAGGTGATGCTAGTGTGTTCTGTTGTTTCTTTGTTGGGTCTGTCCTGTAGTACGTGACTTCTTGTATCTTCTGGCTCTGTCAATCTGTTCTTCACTTCAGCAGGTGGGTTATTGTATTTGTAAGAATGCTTGATAGAGATCTTGTAGGGTTTGTCTCTGTCTGAGGGTTGGAGCAAATGTCCACAACCAAGCTCTAAGATACAATCACAGTCACATAAATACCACCCTTACTCAGAAACCTACCTTACCACTATACTTTACCTACATGACCTCCAGGCTTTCATCCAGACCACACCACATGATCATTGTTTAACAGCCAAGCTCTATGATACAGGCATCCAACCCTCTTGCCAACTTCTGTGCACATTCAGATCTTTAGAAATCCCTCATTTGACCGGGTAAGACTGAGCTATACTTCTTTGTCCGGTTGTCCCATTGCTCCAGATTATATTCAGGTTCAAACCCTTGGAGTCGCTTGCTTAGAACATTTATTTCAAAGAGTATGTCATGCGCACAACACTAAGCCACACAGAAATGTGAAGTTATGTATGTTTTCTGGTGATTCCCATTTCTCTGCCACTGATTTCTCCCACGAACAGTTCCGTGTCATAGCATTATCTCCATGAATGGGCAACTATGGCATCATCTTATCTTCCCAATTTGGTGTTTTGATAGCTTTATCACCTCCACTCGACTTTCCCATCGTGTGAACTATCAGTGGTGGTCAGTGTCAGAGAGGTGGTCCCAGATGGTTGCTCAAAAATTTGCCATGCGTGAGTTGAAATGCAGAGAAAAATTACCTAGATGCTTGGGATTACATTAAAAAATCAGCAGCCCTCTGAAGCTATGTGCATCACTGGACACCAGTTTCAATTAAAATAGATTGCATGGGACAAAAAGAAGCTGAAGGTTTAACTCTCAATCCATGACTTAGCACTCCTCTGATTCTTTCTCTCATTTGGGCACCATTATCGTTAGCCCTGACCCCCCCCCCCCCCCCTCTCATGTCAGCTATCGCAAAATCCTGTATCTTCCAGCTTTTTTAAGAAGCACATTTGTCATACCACCTTCTTAAGTATCATCATGTCAATAGTTCTAGAAATAGGCCTCTCTGACAGTCACCCTGCATGGACATTTTCACTAGCGTTCTGTTGTTGTTACAAAAATGCACCATTAAGTCATTTGTTCCGCTATGGCTGATGTAGGTGTGCAGTCAGATAACAGAGTAATATCTTGCTGACTTCAGAATCTCCCACAATCTTCTCCTGGACTATTTGTTCCATATGATCTCATTTTGAACTTATTTTTCCATGGTAGTGGTTGTATGTACATTTTTGGGTGGTGAGTCTCTTAGATGCTCCTGGGGCGTAGAGCATCTAACTCAGCCATCAGCTCCACAATTTTGTGAGTTTCCATTGTTTGGCACATGACAGCTTGTTTGAATGCCATGCAGTGCTAGGTTTTGCGTAGGGGCAAGCATTCCACAATGCATGAGCCTTTTCAGACCACTTTGCAGTAAAGGACTTGATGCAATTTCTCTTGATTGATTATCCTATGTGTGGCCTTTTACCTAGTCTCACTCAGCTTTTCCACCTTGGGATGCTCTCTGTGGTTGCTGCCTCTCATGGCTCATGCCCAGATTTTTCCAGTCTTTGTTTCCTGTAGAACCAAACATGATGGGAACATTAGACTGGAAGAGTTTGCAACAGAAACAGTTATGCAGCATTCTGGCTGTTTTGGCGTACATTTAAGCCATGGCTTCTCCACTTCGTCACACTGGGGATGTTCCGCCAGTAATGTGTTGGATGGAAACTTCTATTTTCATTGTCTTTGAGGAACATGAAGTTTTTCACTTGCTGTGGCCCATGCAGTACAAGGAAGTCCCTGAGGCTACTGCTCAAGTGGATCCACAGTCCTGGATCATCTAGACTTAAGGAACTAAACTTGGCAGCAGCTGTTTCTTGTGCCTCCACCACACACTTCTCTGATCTACACTTTTCTGCAGGAACGTGGATGGTTACATCCATTTGAGATGGAGATATGGATGCTGGAGTAGCTGCCAGGTGACCTGCACACTGACTAACTGGAAGGTCAGGCATCTCCTCACCACTCAGACCCTCACTGGGGCCAGAAGGCTCACTGTGAACATTTGTGTCTACGTATCTCAGGAGAGATCCTTCCTGCTTAGATAGAAAACCTACCTTTGCTTTCTTTCTTTTTCTGAATGCTGCCCCAGAGGGGCATTTTCTTCTTTCACTCATGACTGCTGTTCTGTGCCAGCTATAGTGGCTACAGTGGCTCTCAACACTCAGTTGAAGGGGACAAATAAGCAGGCAGTGAGGGAAGATATCAGCATCTTAAGGGCCTAATTGGCTCCTACTACTTCAGTTGACTGCCTGTTTTCCTCAAGTGGGTGTGGAAGAAGGGAAAGAATTGATAAGGATTTGTAAGGGATCTTAATGCATGTCAGTCTGTTAGCAAGAGATAGGCCAGCTGTAACCCTAATGATGTGAGATTTGTAGAAGTGAGGATAGTGTGAGGCGAGTAGGAAAGAACTCTGTGAGAAGTTATCACGACCTTGCACTGATAATCAGATACGTAGACTGGCACCCAGAAATGAGGAAAATAAGATAGCAGGATAGCCTATGTATAAACAAAATGCAGCTGTTGCTCATTATTGTCTGTATTATTGCTTGTTATTGTCTGTAACAAAGGTATAAATGCTTGCTGTAATTGTTTACCTGTTGAGAGACCTGTCCGGGACTGGGGCGACCCAGTGTCCTTGGGCACTCCCTCCCTCTATTGCAATTGTTGGAGAAATAATAAAGTATTTGATTTTGCTGCACTCATACAAAAAGCGAGAACTGAGTTTTTCTCCGACATGGGTTCAGGGAAGCAGCAGGAAACAGGAAGCTCCCTGAGAAGCTGATGTTAATCAGTCCAGGCTCCTGGGGGTGCTAGAAAGGTACATAAGAGGCTCCTCCTCCTCTCGCTCCCTGCAACTCCCTGCTGCTTTCTGTTATTCCCTCTCACCATTTCTCCTACCTGCCTGTTATGTCTCTTGTGTCCTCCTTCCTCCAGCACAGCACTCCACCATCTCTGTGCATCTAGAGCAGAGACAATACAGATGCACCAGCAGCAGACACAATTTTCTACACTGGTGCCTAGTGGCGTCCCCCTTCAGTCTGGTACCTGTGGTGGCCGCCTCAGTTCACCTCAGAGTAAGGCCAGCTCTGTGTTAACTACTCAATACCATTCCAGATGTTAGGTAAATATCTGGTATGTTCTAAACCTATGGCTCAAGTTTGTGTGTGCCTAAATCTAATAAACTGTAGTTTTAGAAAGAGTATGTTTAGTTGCATGAATCTTATCAGACAGAACTGTTGTATTCCTGTTGATTTATTCCTTACACCATCTGGAGTGAAATAGTTAAGTTGTTCCTGTTGGGTGTTCTGAAAATCCCTGATAGCAGTTGGGCCATGGAGCTCCCACTCATGGTTGAGGTACCAGGTCTGGCTGAGTGCATCTGCCAGGAAGGTCTGCATCCCTGGAAGTTACGCCATATGGGGCATGATGTTGTGGCATATACACCAGTTCCAGAGGCAGATGGTCTCCTGCAGTATTGTCCGAGAGTGTCTGGATGTGTTGATCGCAGAGAAGAGGCAGGAACGTGCAGCAAGCCAGGCGGACTGCATGCAGCTCCAAGATGTTGATGTGCATGTGTGCCTCCGGTGGAGTCCACATCACTTGCACGGCATGGCCATCTAGGTGTGCACCGCATCCAGCTAGGGAGGAGTGCTGTGCCATACCTTTCCGGTGATGATCATGAGGAGATGACAGACTTGGAGAAAATCAGTGTTTCATCTGGAGAGGATGATGCCATCAGGTCTGCCTCTGTGTCTGAGCTGGAGGGTTCCAGCACAGGGGCATGGATGGAGTGGTGTAAGGCTGGTGGAGGTGGGTACGAGCAGTGGGACAAACCCCGCCCCAGGAATAAGTGTACCACTCCAGCAGGACTGGGGGTAGCCCCCGTAGTGCAGCTGATGCACCCAGAAGTCCAAGCTCCTCTGGGACCCTGGGGAGAACGACAGATCTTCCGCGGAAAAGCCTACCAGGTCTGAAGAAGCCTCCACCATCAGTGGGGCCATTGGTGCTTGGAGTCCAGTGATCATCAGATGAGAGCACTTGCAGCTCTCCTTTTTGCCCTTGTTGTGCTTTGGCGATGCTGCCGGATCTGGGTGGGAGGTAGAGGGTCGGGCATTCACCGCTAGCAAAGGGCAGTGTGCCACTAGTTCTGTGAGTCCAGGATCAGACGCTACATAGTGCTGGAGTATTTCCTCCATGAGGAATTTGCAGAGGTGCAGGAGACAAGCCTCATGGAACCGTGATGAAAAGGACATGCAGCTATCACAATATACTGCTAGATGCACTTCCCCCAAGCAGTAGAGGCAGTGGCTGTGCTTGTTGCTCATCAAGAGCAAATGAGAGCATAAAGCACAGTTCTTAAACCATGAGACATGGGGCATAGTCCCCTGATGAAGTCATGGTGGGCCCAGCTACATCCACAAATAAGAGGACAATTTAACTAACTATATACAATGGATGATTGCTCTCATAGAAGCTACAAGCACAGGGAGAGAAGATCTGACCATACGGTGGTAAGAGGGAACTGCGGTGCGACGTCCCACACGGTCTCTTATAAATTTACCTGGAGCATGAGACAATGTAAGATGCATATGCAGGTCACAAAATTCACTTAAACAAACAAGATATATAATGCACAATGTTTCTTATGAAAAACAATTTTCATCATCACCAAATCACCATGACATAGCAGACCTGATATTAATATAAACTATCACACAGCATCTAATTTTGTCTATCAGAAGAGTCACTTGCATTTTGTTTTGAATGCAAAGGTTTTCTGAAAATAGTAAATGTTACCAAGAGTTATGGAAAATGGTTTAATTGTACATTATGTAATAAGGTATCAAGACACTTCATGGAATTGTGAAGTTGTTCTCAGACCAGTATACAAAAGATTATAACAGCGTACATCAAGAGCGAATTGAAACAGTAAAAATACATCAGATACTGTACACACTGACTTAACCTTACAAACGTGGCAGAAATCTGATCAGATGATATGCAGCCAGTCACAATATGGGTAGGAACTATCAAATGAAATGAGGCTGTTATTTGTCAAACCCCTTAAGACGAGGATACATCTGGGATTAGCTGCACAAGACATAGCTTCTTACATTTGGAGCTCTGAGAGCACAAAATCCACATTGCTCAGAGTTGTCTTTCCACTTGTATTGAGAGTCATCATTTTAGGAAGTAACTCAAAAGCAAACGTTAACTCTGAACTAAAAAAGTATTAGTAAAAAAATGATGTCGTGTATTTGCTGAATGTATAAAGTACATGAGATGCAAGATAGTAACTATAGAAAGTAAAGGTCTTCTATTTAATATGGAAGGGCAAGAAATAAGGAGCAAGCAGAGACTGAAACACTTAACTACCTTGCTTTCACATCACTAAAAATGGATAATAAATCACAGGATGATTCAGGCAGTTATAGTTATTGAAGAAAAAAACATATGACTTAATCCTGTGGGGTCAAGTGACATAATCACAGGGTTCGGTTAAGGAATTCACAGATAATGTCAATGCATTCCAAAATCAACAAGGAAAGATGAAATTTTCTTAGACATTTTCCAAATATTTTTAGAACTCCATCTTGCATAATGATTAATGTCTCCACAGATGGGAAGAAATGTAGGACAGTGTAGGCCCAATCCATATGTTAAATACATACAAGTCTGACAATAGCATTCAATGGGAGTTTTGGGTGTGGATGGATAGGAAACTGTTCCAGAGCAACTATTTTTAAAAGCGGAAAAAAGGAGGACTTTGAACTTGGATTCTAGATGACTGAGGATCAACTTTAAATCTAATCAATTGGTAGGGAAATAAAACAATTAAAGATGGAGATTAGTTTATGCATATAGCCATATATTTACAAATACCATTTAGAGCAGAATCTAGGTCTCCTGAATCCCAGCGCAGTGTGCTAGACACTAGGGCACTCTATCTCATTTTTCATCTTCCTACATTATCACAGATTTTGAAAGCATCCTAAGGGAGCTAGGCAACCAAATCCCATGAGATTTAGGCTCCTTTGAAAAATCCCAGTTAGCATGTGGCCCCTGACTGAACACTTTCCTCTTTGTTGTTTTCACACTCAGGGCTTGCTCATAGTAAAAAATCCACAAAAAAATTAAACAAAACAAAGCCCCACTGAATACAATAGGACCAGGACCAAGCATTTAAATGAGGTAAACAGAAAAACGATGAAAGGTGCAAGAACTCAGATCACGAAAAGTAATTTCTGATCTAGTTGGCAAAGTAAGCATATTAGAATTCGAATTTACAATACGCTTAAAATGTAGGTTGATGAAGATGGTAACTTAGAAATGTATAAAATCCTTAACAGCACAGGTTGAAATCAGGCAGAGATCTCAGACAGCATGAGTAACAGAAATATAAGGTACAAAAAGAACAAATGTAGAGCAGATGTCAAGAAGCACTTTTAAACACAGTCAGCTAATACACTTTTGGAATGGCCTAATGGGCAAGCTTGTTGAGGCAAACACAGCTATGCAATCAAGAAGCAATTAGAAGGAAATGATGTATTAAAATGGATAAACTTCTATATGCTGTATGACTCTCTCTTATTCCCAATCATTTTTACAGCTTTATGAGTTGAAAATATAGCGTGTAAAAAGGCAAATTCAACTTCGCAAAACTCAGGAACGCTCAGAGCAGTTTTTTCCACTTGATTAAGTCACCATGTGAAACCACTGATTAACTTTTGAATCTCTTTTTAAGGAGGGAACTGTTGGGGTTTTGGAAACAACAGTATGTGCTGGTTGTATAAATATTTAGCCACCGCTAACCTTATTAATTCTGGCTGGCTTTTCTAGCTCCCCACATACACTCCATTGCAACATTTCAAACCAAATAATCAAGGGATTGGTAATTACTCGCCTGGACAGATATTATTAGGCAACCAAGTTATTCAGGGAGGATGGGGTACACCTATCCAACAGGTGTGCACATCTATTTTTGTCCAATATTAAGGAAAGAATTGGACAAATATATGGGAACCCAGAGCAGGTGGGAGAGAGGCAGCTAAGCTAATTACTGGATCCTCCTTGTGGCAGATGCCCAGTGCAGGTACTCATTATGGAATGGACACAGTGATTGGATGAAATGGATTGGAAGAGGATTTAGAAAAAATCTGGATAACAGGCTCCTAACGTGGTACAGCAGGGGCCAATCCCCCTTCCTTTTCAGCCCTTTTTACTCTTATTCAAGGGGAAGACAGCAATGGGCTGTCTGGGACCAGGTTGAAAAGGGAAAGGGCTGGTGGCAGCCCCCCAAACAGATGAAAATAGTTAAGGTGACCCTGTTACTGGCTTCAGGGTGCAGTCCAGACCTGTGATGAATTCTGTCACCATTTGCCCTGTAACTGTACTGTAGCTTCCAGCCTGCGATGCTCACAACTAGCCTACAAGCATACAGGTCACACCCTGAAGTGTCTGTGTGCTAGACAACCCTGGGTTAGCAGCTCTGACACCAGCAGCCTCTTTACAGCCCCACTCTGATTTCCGCCAGCCTTGGTTACAACCAGCAAGGTGACCCCCAACACATTCTCAGTCCCAAATTTTCCCAAAACCACATGCTCTGCACTGTCTGGCCCTCCACTAGACAATTGAGAGAAATAATAAGGCTTGTAAGACTATTGCAGTACAAATATCTGATACATGAGCTATAAGACAAACACTATTGCTTACCAAAGGGAGAAGGTTTTTATCCTGGGGTGTGGGGGTGGCTGATGCCACATGCCAGGATCCAAAGGACAATCAGTGGGCCCATGTTCGATTTCTCTCTTCTCCATTGTGGGAGGAACAGGAGGCCCTTCCCCAGAGGATGTTCCTGAAGGATGCTGGGACACTAGGACCATGTGTTGGGTCCTAGAAGGAAGGTAAGATTTGTCAGGAGAAGCCCAGCTTTATTCTCTGCCTCCCTCTCCCACTATGGGTGCGCTGGCACCTCCAAGATATTTTGGCAGTTGCACAGGGTGGACTCTTTAGACTATTCAATGATTTTCCGTAGGAACAAAGCAAAGTATGAGAAATGGTAATTTTTAACACTTTAAAATTCAGCTAAATATGAGTGGAATTTCATGGGGAAAAGAAAAGCCACCTTTATAGAATGAGAAGTTTCTCCCTCCTGAATACCAAAGGCAAACAATGAAGGTGCTAATACTTCTCAAAGATAAGGTCACAACAGTCCTTCGTAATTGAAAATATTAGGCAATCTGAATATAGGGGTCAGTACCAGCTCGCCTTATATAATTCTGACTATTAAGATTGATTAAAAAATAGAATAATTTTAGGCATAAATTTTAATATTCATTTATATTCAGAAAATAGCTAGACAAACATATTGGTTTGGAGTTTCTGTGCAAATTATTTACAAATGTCTTACAATACAGGGTTGAATTTATGCAAGGGTAATAACTATGTATCTCATTCATGCAGAAGACAATTATTAATGTCTTTCCATTAGTGCAGTTAAGAGGCATAAAGTCAATCATAATATGAATCCTAATGTATTTATTTTGCAATTTTAAGTTATAGCCCTTTGAAGTAAGGGTACATTGAAACTTGTTAATAGATGAAAGTTTTAACAAACAATTACAAGAGTATTATAATATGTTACAGGGACACAAAATGATTAAAAATACTTAACTCATTAGTCAAATGTTTATCTCATGCTGAACAATCCAACAGAGGAGTAGAAGTCAGTAAATACTTTTAAGATTTTTTTTTAAACCCGCTGGCTTCTTTCCTGTTCATTTTTCCCCCTTAAAGAACCAGGCATGTTCTGAAACTCTTACCTGAAGCATTTCTCTTTGGCATGATTTCTCACTAGCCAAAACTTCAGCATAACCCCACCTCCACATTAAGAGCAGCACACTAACAGGGTGATTCCTGAATAAGAAATATGAACACAAAGCTTAAGGGAGACTACTACAGTAAACTGCTTCAAAAGTACTTCTAAGCTGGGATACAGACAATGATTTATACATGTCTACAAAATGTTGGAAAGCAAAGTCATAGTTTATTAGGAGAAAAAAATCCATTCATTATTAAACTCATTTCTAGCTTCCTCTGGTGATTTTTTTCTGAGTTTCTCCAACTCCAAACCATAGATAAAATAATCCCAGTGTTCGATTTCCAGAAGCCCATCTTAATTCTGTAGAATGTTGTGCTCTGGATTTCAGGGATCTAATGTACAGTGAAGAAGGGATAATCATCACACATGTAAAGATTGGTGGATCAGGGCCACTTACTATAGATCTCCTCAAATGAAATCATTTGAAATCTAGATTTTAGACCAAAAAGCCATACTGATGGTTAAGGCATTAACTGAAAGCATCACTTAATGAAAAAAGGCAAAAATACTTCAGTAAATCACTGCCTCCGCAGCAACACAAGAGCAGATTGCCTCTATGATGTAGGCCTATATATTGCCAAAACATTGTCCAAGTATTAACCCTTATCACCTCTATGAGGTAATTATGAACCCCATTACTGTATGAATTATTTTCCTCATTTGTAGCAAGAGAAACTAAAGCAGAGGATGAAATCTTGCCACTGTTTAAGTCAATGAGAATTTTGCTGTTGACTTCAGCAGGGCTATGATTTCACCCAGAGTGTTTAAATGCCTCACCAAAAATATACATGAAGTTGGTAGTAAAGTGGGTATTGAAACGCTAGTGTTTGTAGGTCCTGGTCCTACATTACACACTTTCATATAGTCCATATATCCTTTTATATATTCTTCTATCTCTTGTATCCAAATATCAATGATCAGGGGTTTCTGGGGGCTATTTTTTCATTGAAATTTGGGTCATTGAAGCATGTTTCTCCCGCTGGGCTCTTTTAGGGGCTTCACACAAATCAAATGTACAGTGGGAAAACAGACTTCTCCATAAGCATGAAAATGAAAGACCAGAATATACATTTACAACGCCTATTTCTCCTTAAAAACATCATTTCAAGAGTAGCTACACATGCAAAAATGAATTTCTGTATTCTGCCTAATTTGACGGGATACTGCTACTTGGAGGAGGGAGTACTGTTAAATTTAGTGATTGATTATGAAGCTAAAGGGAAAAATAATGCTTTTTCTAGTGAAGCTATTTTCAGAGGCAAGTATAATATTTGTCAAGGCCCCAAGACTTCTAAGAGCCCAGAAGAATGACAAACATTTTTTTGTCCCTGTGCTTAAGAAGGAAAATGCATTAATCTGTATGTAATATATCAAGTACCTTACCAGGATCTGTTTTTATAAAATGTTCTTATGCTTCATTGTGTCTGTTGACTGAGACTGCAAGTCTTTGGTTACATACATTTACAAAAGATATTTTAAGAGTACATTACTTCCCAGTCACTATTTCAAAGCTTTATGAATCTGAATCTTGTCTGGCACTGGCAGTAGTAACAGAGGGAGGTGCCTAAGTGACTGAGGAGCAGAATTCTCAATGAAAATCTGTGGAAATTGTGCTCCTAAGTTACCAAGTCTGGGTCTAACATTACCAAATTATGTTGGTATAACTTGTCATAGTAATATTCCTCGATTTGAACATTAGAGTTCAAATATAAGGTACTAGCATGAAGTCCTCTAAGCTTAATCTCCAGCTTAGATCTGATAGGCTGCCACCAGGTCAGGAATTGATAGGGCCTGACCCCCCTTTCCTCTCTCTGGTGTCCCCAACCCTCCCCTGGGGGGACCTCGCAGATAGGCTGTTCTCTTGGAGTCTCAGAAGCAGGAAGAGATAACCCCTCCCCCTTCTTACCCAGGCTTTCTCCTGGTCTAGCTTGGGATACCAAGAAACTGTTTTTCTTATGCTTCCCCAAGGGGAAGCATTCTTCTTCCTTAGGACAATTGAATGAGTAAATACCACAGCTTGGCTTACTTCCCTGTTCTGCTTCCGTGAGGGGACAGAATACCTGATACAGGTTTCAAATTCTTGCCTTACTAGAAGAAGAACTTCCACAAGTTTGAAAAGAAGCTTTATAAAAAAGAGAAATACAGAAATAATACTTGCATAAACATTTATACAGGCTCCTATAAGAAAATCTGATAACAGTCTGATTTAATAAAATAGCATTTTAAATAGACCAGCATCACACACACAGTAAGTACAAAGCAAAGGGCATATCATAGCGATCTTACTTTGTTCCCGTTTTGTACTCCACTCCTTATAGAATGAGAAGAAGATGAATCAGCAAGATAGCTTGTCCCCACGCCGAGAAGCAAAAAGACCCAGCAATCCACATCTGTAAATACAACACAAAGCTCTCCATAGCCAAATTACTTTGTTTCCCTTTGTACTCACGACTTTGGTAGATATTTGAGAATAAGGAAGGAGTTTAGAAGGACTTGTTTTACTCAGCTGAGAAAACAAAAAAGACCTCGAGGATACAAATTCCCGCCCCTGACTTTTTAACAATCCAGTTCTTTGATTGGTCCTCTGGTCAGGTGTTTGGTTACCCTTTCCAGGTAAAAGAAACTTAACCCTTACCCTACCTATCTACTTATGACATAACTACATCACTCAGGGCTGTGGATTTTCCTCACCCCTGAGCCACGTAATTATACTGATCTAACCCCTAGTGTAGACAGCACTGTGTTAAGTGGAGGGCTTCTCTGGTCAGCATAGCCACCTCGCCTCCGGGAAGTGAGTACTTATGCCAATAGGAGAGCTCCTCCAGTCGGCATGTGCAGTGTCTTCACTAAATGATGTAGCTGTGCTGCTGTAGTGCTGTAAGTGTAGACAAGCCCCCAGGTGCATCTGAAAATCTCACCCTGCAGAAAATGGCAAGCACAGCATATTGCCTAATGTATAGAGTAGCTTTTCTAATTCATTATTTACCATTCTCCTCATATATTTGCAAGGATGTTTCAATGAGTTGCAAAGTATTAACAACTGTTAAAGTATAACAGTATTAACATCTGTTAAAGTATAGATACTGTAATATAAGGACTGAATATTTAAAAAGTGTGTGGAGAAGGCTTACTTCACCCTTGGCAAGAATTTTATTTTGTGATTTCATTAAGATCATTTCCTCTTATTTGCAGGTGGTCATCTCATTTTACATATACAAGGGATAAATAAATACAAAATTAAATAAAATGAAGACAGACACTGAACTGAGAAAGAGAGCAAGCACCCTGCTGTAATATATCTATTAACTGAGGAATAAAATTACAGTAGAGTCAAAGAAATTGCACAAATTAAAGTTTTCTGGGAAGCTCTTAATTAAGAACTAGGTTACATGGCATTTTACTTCCATTCATTTCCTTCAAGATTATTCAAGAATGTCTAGCTGCTGTAATAACCTCACTTTCATCAGACACAAATCATGGGCCTGACTTTCTTTAACAAGTGTAACTCTGGAGTAACTCCATTAGAGTAAGTGGAGTTACACAAGCATAAAATCAGAGTAACTGAGAGCAGAATCAGAGCTTGAATCATCTTCCATATTTTGAACACAAGGACTCCTGTTCTCAACCAAAGCTGTGAAGCAAAGGTAGGTTTATACCTCCTTTGTGCACCCTTCATCTTGGGGCTGTCAATGGCTGGTTTGGCCCTCAATGCAACTTAGAGAAGCCTCCTTGCTTCGAGAAGCCTGTACTTTCTCTATTCTCTCATCTAGACATGAAGGGACAGGAGTTCAGCATTGTGCCAAAAACATCATAGTTTGAAACTTGCAAGTAAGTAGACTTGCCGGCTAGCTAAGGACTATCAGTGTTAACCACTTGAGCTGAAGAAACCACAGAGGAGCTGCCTGAAGCTGAGAGTAACCACAGGTGTCATGACAACCATCTGCATATAGATCTTTTTTTTTTTCACCCTTTCTGCAGTTTTCATTTGCAGAGATGGGTATTCTGAAACCCCACTTTATAAAGATGATTTCATAATGAAGATATATTTTGAGCATTTGGAATTTCTAAATTGGCTCCCAGTTAACAGGAAAATGTCCAGTTTGCCAAATAAAGGTAATGATACTTGTTTCCTTCACAAGGACAATATTGCCATCATGACTGGCCTGTAGGCCAATTCTTTGGAAACCTAAATTAACCCTTTGATTACTGTGGACAAAAACTCATTCTCAGCGTTCTGCTCCAAGGTACCAGAGAGGAGTATTGTATAGCTGTTCTCAGCATCTAAGCCTTTCTAATTTCCTGCCACCAAAGAAGGCTTGCCTTCCTCTCCCACAGAAATTAGACTCTTGCCCTACACCTTTATCTTCTACATAGCCCTGCACTCCCATTCATCATGGCAACAATCTTTTCCAAGCAGCCTAAGTGTTTCAAAATCTGCCACCTGCATCAGTGCTGATGGCCTCACCCTCCAGCCTTCTGACAGCCAGTTCCATGCCAGTCTTTTCTTGCTGTTGCCATGAACTACTGATCCCAGCACTGAGCCAACAGTGGTCAAGAACCATCAGTAAGAGGGCATATAACAAGTCAGGATTGCTGGGTGGTGGAAGAAGAGAAAGTCCTGGAAGGATGAAGGCTGGACTATATGTGACTCATTCCATGCATTCTTAATCTTTTCCTTCTGTCCCATTCTCCTCTCTAGCACAGTGCCCCCCATAAAATGTGAAAATTAGCCACTTTCCAGATGACAGTCTTCTGGGAAAAAGCTATAGTTTTATAAGGGTTAGGGATCTAGTTTACTTGAATCAGATTCTTACAGCTTTTGTCTTTCCTCTTATCTTATATCCCATTCCCTTCCCTCTTCTATTCACTGAGTTTCTCTCCTGGGTATCATTTATGTTAAAAAAAAATTGTTTGATTTAAGTTTATTGAGTACTCTGACTATTTTGCTGCAGAGAGTTATGTTTCTAAGAAAGAACTTGGGTAGCTAACAGCCATGAAATGCCCATGTTAGGCAGAAATCCTCTAGCCCAAACATGAAATCAATATAGATCAAGAAAGTCTTATTTATACTACAAGCACATCATTTTCTATTATTAGCCTGTTATTATTGTACATATGTCATAATAAAGTCACATATCCGCAAGAACTATTACAAATATTGTGATGTCAAATCACAAAAAACTCCATATATTTTGTTACTATACTATCTGGGTTGATCATAAGCACATAAAGGACTGAAGTCTTATCTTCACATCTATATTTAAAGCATCAGGTACAAGGCTGACAGCATAGATCTAAAATACTGCTCTACTACTAATAATAATTAACAGTCTGTTAAAAGAGCCTTTAACTTCTTGGTCATCAGTTCAAAATATTAGTAAAAGTCATTATTTATTGTTAGCAGAATTAATGGCTAGTTTCAAATGGACACATTTTCATATTACAGTAGTTACAAACAATATAAAGTACAGCTTGGTCAATTCTAAAATGTCTTTCCATCTTTTAGAACCCATGTAAATGTTAAGGTGTTAGATTTCAGCTTTCTCGGTAAGAAAACACAAGATAAAAAAATGTCTCTGAATATCAATTTTCACCTTAAAATATCAAAAAATTGTAATTCTAATTTTCAATCTAGGACATCTATATTATATTAAAATCATTATTTTGTTGTACTGTGGGCAAAACAAATAGCCTAGAGAATGGTAGTACAGACTTTTACTAATTCAAAACAAACAACTGCATTTTAATAAAACAGTGACATTTTTTAACTGAACAAGACCATATTGTTGTACTGTTTCTTAACCACATATTCCATAACAACTGTTTGATCTAATGATCACCTTAAAAACAATGGTCTCCTAAGTGCTGTAGGTATTTGAATAAGATGACTATGCAGACAAATAGGAGTACTCAAACTGATTGCTGAAACAAAAGAGCTTTGACATTGTACCGCTGCAGGAAAGCATGCTCCATTAACCTCTGTGTCCTATGAAATCACAGTTACTTATTGTACAACTTCTATTAATTTGTCAAATCAAAAACACTGTCACTAGCTTTTTTCTTTAGATCAGTTCAAGGAAAGGGGCAGTGCATGAACTGAATTGCCATTACAATTAATTCTGTTTTTTCAAAAATCATCCAATACATATTTGGGGGTAAGACTATCTGATAACAAAACTGCAAATGCAGAGAAGTGTCACTGATGCGATCTGAAGCAGACCTTTCATTCATTAGAAAACAGGAATCCTTGAGAGTTGTGCACTGAGCTTGAATGGACAGTGTGCAGCACATGATCTATAGCTATCGTTCGATTTGTCTGCCACGTTCAAGCTAGTCCATAAAATTCCTAATGGCTGACTACATACTTATGCTATACTCTCTGAAAAGTGTAATATATGTAATTTTCCTTCTGAATGCACAATATTCACTGTTACATGATAACATAGAGATAAACATGGCAATAGTCTGTGCCCTTTGCAAACTGAGAAGCAAGGCACTCAGAACAATGCACTGTTTGTACTTAGTTAAATCTATTCCTGGAGTACAATAATACCATTATTTACTTAGACTAGAAAATAAGTAAAAAAGTAATAGTGATATTAATAGAAAGGAGGACTAAACAGAGAGAGGGGAAACATGTAAAAGCATAGATATGAGAAAAAAAGTGAAGCTTTTAAGGTAAGATTTATAGAGCATCAATTCAGTAGCTTTGACTGGAAGAGTTTTGGACAGATGGGGGAATACTAATCTTGGTTAAAACATAATTTGCAAGCAATCCAGTGGCTGAAATATTCTCATACAAATCATTTGTCAAATAATTTTGTATAATGAACCATGCATAAAAATCAAAGTCTGTTCAGAATAAAGGCCTAAATTCAGTAATTAAATGTTAACTGTGAACAATTTGCTTAGCTCTATATGTAAAGCACTGTTCACAGCATTTGTTCTATGTAAATAGTAATACACCTGCTGATGAATGATGCTATATAGCGTAGTTAAGATAATTATGTAACAACATAAATATCAGTTATACAAATGAGATCAAACAGCTATCAGCAAATAGCTTATCTCCAGATACTCCAGAATGTCCCTCTGAAGTACTTGGAAATTTCACACACACACGTCTTCCCAATACCAGCTAATCAGTTGTTTCCAACACTGCAGTTTCTTTCTACCACATTTGGGAAAAGGTAATTCTACAATGGCTTTCTATATATAGCAAGCTTTCTTTGGCAGTGGATTGGCCTAATGTGAAACATATGATCAACTATCAATCCTCCAAATATTCTTTTTTTTTCAAATTTGATTATTCAAATTAATTTGGATTACAAAATTCACTTCAGTGCTCTGAAATGAAAGTGTATGAAAATTGATATATATCTGTATAAATCCATTGCAAATTTCTTCTTGTGACAACATGACAGAAGGTTACATGTATATGAATATTTTTCTGTGAATTAGTTAATCATCTTGGGTGAAATCTTGGCCTAATTGAGATCAGTGGAGCTATGACAACTTACATCAGCTGAAGATCTGCCCTCTTGAGTTCAACATGTCTCATTCAGGTGTGTAACTGTTTCATCATAAAATTACTTAGAGCATAGATTGAGTGGCTCTCTATAGTTTAACACTGAGCAAGGAAACTACACACTTACCTTAAGCGATTCTCCTCAAGATTTACAAGAGCACAACTATATTGTTTGTGGGTTTTCCCCTTATAATATTTGTTATATGGAACAATTTTAAAATGGCACACTTTTATCTCTTTCCCACCTCCCAAATAATGATGGGAAATGTTGAAAAAGAAAAGTGTTACGAATAGGCATGGAACCAAGATGCAGACTCTACATTTTTATTTGTTCACTTATATTGGTAGTAGGGAAAAGAAAGTTCCCTTGGTAAATCCAGTCTAAGTGGGTGAACTCATTAAATCTTCAATAAACTATTGCTATAGTAGAAACCCTACATCAATAATTAAATCAATTTGTGATTTAAGAGGAGGAAAAAAGTCAACTGAATTTTAGCGTATTGTCCCTTTTTTAACAATGACTAACTGAGACAGATGTTTGTAAACAGCATAACAGATGCTAAATGATTCTCTTTTGATAAGACATTTATAAAAGGGAAACAGAATTAAATGTCAAAATGATAGAGCTACTTTCACTTCAGAGAAATAAACCTCCCCAAACTCATTAAACTGGAAACAACAGCCAGAACAGGTGTTCATATAAGTGGGATTATAAAGTTTGCATCATTTGGGGAAAAATGGATTTTTTTCATACACTAAGATGTATTAACCTACATATTTTCCCATTGAAACTCAAACTTTTGATTTATTTCAGTGGGATATTTAATGATAGAATAATTTATTAAATCTGTAGGTGGTTAGCATTCCAATTCCTTATTCAGCAGGTACAATATTAAGAATCAAATACCCAAAATAATTACCAGCTGAGTCAGTGATAACTTTTCCTTTGTTCATAAAAGCAATATAAAAAAATCTTTCAAATAAATGAATTGACTTAGAGGTGTCTTGTTAATTTTTTTATTATTAACCCTCCCTGATTGAACTAACCTCGTTATCTGTAGCTTGCTTGCTAGCATATATATACCTACCCCTGGAAATTTCCACTACCTGCGTCTGACGAAGTGAGCATTCACCCACGAAAGCTCATGCTCCAAAACGTCTGTTAGTCTATAAGGTGCCACAGGATTCTCTCCTGCTTTTACTCAATTCATGCTTCCTCCAAATCAAGGCTGGTGTCCATTATTGGGAGGGATGCAGTAATCTGTATATCTGCTGTCTGTGCTTGTCTATTCTGTTGATAAAATGGAGGATTTCAGGGTAAAATTTTCAAAAGCACTTTATTCAGTTAGGAACCTGAGTCCATTAAAAGTGAATGGGACTTGGTGCTTGGTAAAAGGGACTTAGCTTTTGAAAAATTTACCCTTAATATCTAGAGCTGTCATTCCAATATGGTTCACAAGCACTGAATTTGCAGGGATCCATCTACACTGAATTCATTCTTGATCAGTGCCTAAATGGATTCACCAGGTTCAGAACCCTGTACAAAGCCCTAGCACCATGCAGGAGCTCCCCTTGCTGGGAGGCTGAAGCAGTGTCTGTGGGAGCCTTGTATAACTCTCCGTAGTGGAATGAATGAAAATGTTAAACTATCATTTGGAAGCCACTTACATACCAGGGAATTAAAGACATAAATTATAAATATTGGTAAAGTGAAAACCTGTTAACGCATACTATTCCAGAGCCCCAAACCAACATTCTCGGTCTATCACATCATATTATCCATTCCTGGTTTGGGTAGGTGAGGCCATTTTTAGAAGTTCTACAATGTTAAATAGTGTTCCATGTCCAGATGGGGACAGAGGCAGACCTGGCATTGTGTCCTGAGTGCCTTGTACAATACATTAAAAGCAAAAGAGAGAAAGCAAGGAAAGGCTCAACAAAAGACGCAGGAAAGAGATCACTCACAGGGAATCCTCTCCTGATTCTACATGATTAATTATTTTTTGGCTTTATGCTTTAAGCAAAATAATTTCACTTCAATGCTTGATCTAGTCAACTATAAATATACAATAGTATTCTGATTAATATACCACATTTTTATTTTTCAAAATGTAGTTGAAAGGATAATAATTTCACAAATAGAATTATTACACAGAGAGAGAGTAGGTACTGGCATAAAAGTAAGGTTACAAGGTAGACATCCTCACTTTTTAAAAATATGTTGCAATAATTATATAATAATTGCTCTAGCTTTCTTTATATCAATTATGTGCCTGAACCATTTAGTAACAATTTAATGTACTAATAGGAATTTAAATCTGCATTTAGTATATAAAACTGAGTTAAGGGCAGAGCAATTAGATGAATCTATCATTTGCTTATTAAACTCTACTAAGTGCTCACTAGCACATATACAATGAATACTAAATTGAATGAAAATTCATTGCTGTCTTCAAATATAGTATAACCTTACCAGACTTTCATTCATATACACACAGACACACACAAATGACATTGGGGTGTATACAGCATGGGCTAAATCAACAAAGGGATTTAAGCACCTAAGTCTAAAATTGAAATATTCAAATCCCCTGCTCAGCTGCTGCTTAACCCTGTAGGCACCTGCATTCCACCAGTAAAGTCCTCATGGCACCTACATTTCTGCTAGTATACATACACAAGGACCCCTAAGACCTGTTGGCACTGAGCTTCCTTGGTACCTAGCTCCAGCTTAAGCCTGAGTGGGATCGTCAAACCAAGCCCTCCCCCACCAATCTATCGTGCATATGAGGTCTGATCTAGTAGATGTGCTCAGAGTCCAGCTTAGAATACACTGACCAGCACAAAACATGCTGTGCTAGGACTACCACCCCACGGGAGAAGCAAGGTCAAATCCCATTTTTCCTGATTTGGAATGAGGGCTTCAATTCAGGTCTCCCACTACCCAGGTGAGTTTCAACCACTGAGCTATAGAGCATCCTGGAGTGTTTAACTTGTTCTACTTTGTATAAAATACTTTAAAATTAACTGGAATAGGGACTGGAACCTGGAGCTCCCTAGAGCAAAACACTAGAGTATGGAGTCATTGTTTACATACTTAGGGATATAATTTCATGCACACTTGTGTGTCACACACTAACTGGCCTGTATGGACCCTCTTGGTATGCACTAAAGTTCCCTAGTGCCTGTTAGTTCCGTTTCAGACAATACTAATACATTCCAGGGACCTTATCAGTGCATGCCAGCAGGGTCCATATGGGCTAGTGCAAAACATTCTTCTTTGCACTAAAATTTATTTCCCTCTGGTGCCGATCAACACAGTGAGGGGACAAGCCTCTAACTGTCTTTCTGGCTCAATGAATATTTAAGTATTTCATCATTTCTCCCTCCTTCTCTCCCTATTTTTGATCGGGGGGTGGGTAAAAAAAGGACTGACACGGCTTAGGTGCCTAACTCCATGAGAGGGTTCACAATTGTGAATGGAAGGAAGAAAAAGCCTCCTGTTGGGCACCTAAATTCCTTTGAGGAGCAGAGTTTAGGGCACATCTCTCTCCTTAGCATTTTCTATTGGCTTGCTTAGCCAGTTCCTCACTCAACATATTGGCTTTTATGAATCCCATTTTAGTAGTTAAATCTCTCAGGTGATTTGTAAAAGGCAATAGAAGCTTTTGTGCTCTAGGTCACCAGCTCAAATCCAGGCCATTACATTAATAACCAAAATTTGTTACTATCTGATAAGAGGTGTTGGGTTGGGTGACCTAAATGAAACAATTTTATGCACTTGCCAGAAGGCAGGTTTCTATATCACAAAATTCACCAGTTACCATGGAGGCAGACTGCTGGGGAGACTTCTGCTTTGTTATTCCTACTGCATCTTCTTGGTGGAATAATAGATGATGACAGCTATTGTGGGATGGGGCCACTTCCCTCAGGCACAAGGATTAATAATAAGAATTTTAGATATACATTGGGGACGCATCAGTTGGAAGCAATGGAGGAGGAGAAGGACCTTGGGGTGTTGGTTGATAGCAGGATGTCTATGAGCCGCCAATGCGATATGGCCGTTAAAAAAGCAAATGCGGTTTTAGGGTGCATCAAGCGAGGTATTTCCAGCAAGGATAAGCGGTTAGAGTACCGTTATATAAGGCACTGGTGAGCACCTCACTGGAATACTGTGTGCAGTTCTGTGTCCATGTTTAAGAGATGAATTCAAAGGAACAGGTTCAGAGATGGGCTACTAGGTATCCGAGGAATGGAAACCTGCCTTATGAAAGGAGACAAAGAGCTTGGCTTGTTTATCTGGCAAAAGAAGGCTGCGGGGGATAATGCTTGCTCTATATAAATATATCAGGGGGATTAACGTTAGGGGAGGAGAGGAATTATTTAAGCTTAGTACTAATGTAGGCACAAGGACAAATGGGTACAAACTGGATATAGGAAGTTTAGACTTGAAATTAGACGATGGTTTCTAACCATTAGGGGAGTGAGCTCTGAACAGCCTTCCGAGGGAAGTATTGAGGGCAAAAGACTTATCTGGCTTTAAGACTAAGCTTGATAAGTATATGGAGGGATGATAGGATGGGATAGTTTAATTGGGCAATTGATCTTGGATTATCAGCAGAAAGTCTGCTCAATGGTCTGTGAGGGGATGTTGGATGGGAGGGGATCTGAGTTACTGCAGAGAATCTTTCCTGGGTGCTGGCTGGTGAGTCTTCCCACATGCTCAGGGTTTAGCTGATCGCCATATTGGGTCGGAAGGAATTTCCCCAGGCGGATTGGCAGGGCCCTGGAGGTTTTCGCCTTCCTCTGCAGCGTGGGCATGGTCACTTGCTGGTGGATTCTCTGCAGCTTGAGGTCTTCAAACCACAATTTTGAGGACTTCAATAACTCAGTCATGTGTTAGGGCTGTTATAAAAGTGTATGGGTAGGGTTTGGGCCTGCTTTGTGCAGGAGGTCAGACTAGATGATCATATTGGTCCCGTCTGACCTACGAGTCTATGAGTCTATGAAGTCACATTGGGAAAATGAAGGAAGATCAGGGGACAAGATGCGGGGGGGGGGCTTACAAATTAAATGTTGTGCTTTGATTAAAAATATTTTATTTTGACATTTCCAACTAAGTTTTCAGAACTTTTTATTCTGTCAACATTGATATTTTCATATTTTGTCCCATTTTGTGATAGAGATGACTGTCCAAATACCAGAATTTTCCACTGGATGGAAGTCCATCTTGCAAACAGCTCTAGAAATATCACATGCTTCTATACTGGGAGAGAGAGGTTGGCCAGAAGGGGAAGAGCGGGCATTCTTTTTTATTCTTTCTCCATCCAGTCTTCCATGTACTTCATCAAAACCCTCTCCCCGCCTTCCCCTTTCTTTGACAGATAGTGAGCAGGACCTTTGTCCCATTTTAGATCTAAAAGTCTTCTTTAATTTATGAAGTAATCGAACATATAAGCCTCCTTTTTTCTCTCCCACAGACTTTCAAAGGATAAGTCAAGTTCCTATTATAAGAGTACATTATAGCGTATGCATATGTTGACATGCATAGCTAAAGGTTGCTATCCCTTTTCATTATAAACACCTGTTTCAATCACTTATAATTTGCCTAGCAATCCATTTGGACTGAAATTTTCTATGTTTACTCTGCCTCATGCTGATTTTATTAAAATACTTCAGAAAAAAAATGATTCTGCTGGTTTTGGGATGGATGGAGATTAGGGGAAGATTAGGAAATTTAACTGTATTAATCCATTCTTTTGATTGTTTCATTGATAGCTGAAGTATGTCTTTATGGCTTAGAGCTGGAAGTTGAAATTTGGTGCTGGAATAGTTTTGCAGTGATATTACTCTGCAATGATTGAGGCAGGGGACTGTGAAATAATATGATCCCATAATCACTAATGTATCAATATATATGCATAAAACATTATAATCTTCACTTTGCACATTTAAACATTCTTTTAATATCTGTTATATGTAGTATAGTATACACACACACAATTTAAAACTGAAAGACCCCAGTGCTTCAGTATTAAATGTAACTCCCCCATACTGAGGATATGTCTATACTCCAATTAAAAACCGGGGGGTGGCCTGTGACAGCTGAATTAGTTTTATGGGGCTCAGGCTAAGGGCCTCTTTAATTGTGGTGTTGAGTTTGGGGTCAAACTGGCTCTAGGACCCCCCCAGCCTGAGCCCGAACATCTTCACAGCAATTAAACCTCCCCTTAGCCCAATCCCCCAAACTCAAGTTAGCTGGTATGAGCTAGTTGTGGGTGTCTCATTACAGTGTAGACATATCTTAAAAGTTTGTGAGTTAAAGGACTACAGGATTAGATTCTGAATTTGGAATGATAAAAAAATAGATCTTGAACATCGACGTAAATGTTAGTAGTTTCTGGGCTAACCTCTGCTGCTCTTCTTTTTGTTTTTGAAAAGGGAGACAATAGGGCAAAAGTTGTTTGTATTTCAGACAGAGAACCCTTTCAGAAATATTCAGAAACACTTTTCAAAGTAATTATTTGGATCATTTCTATTTTTTCAGTGGTCTTTTCTAAATTAATAAAGCTACAGTATCTGTTAGCAACTTAAAATAGATCAGAAGATAAAAACAAAAGTAGAAAGTCAACTAAGGCAGTGGCAGAACGCTGTGATTCATAATGTTTTGCATTTGCAAATAAACAAAGTCATCGCTTCATTTTAAAAAATGGAAAGTTAATAGTGACTGCTAAGAAGCTCTTCCATCTTGCAGAAAAAGAAGACGTTCTCTGAAATTCCACACAGAAAGACACTTTTGAGCTCCTGAGTGACACATAATACTGGACAAATTTCTCAGAAATCTATAATAGCTGATTTTGTTCTTGTTATTTCACAGGGGTTATCCTGGGTTAATAATACAGTTTAAAATGTCCATGGGGGTCACACATGTTTGAAACAGAAGGTGTAAAAGTCATCCAGTACTGGTTATTTAAAATAGCTCATCATCAACTTCATTTTAGTGCTTTTATGTGGATCGTATTTCAACAATGCATCATTTGCTGTACTCTGTTTTACTTTACTTTTTTCTACTCTGTTATTTACATAACTTTTCTATTTCTTATGAGAATGTAATGACTTGCAGGCCTAAAAAATCTATTTATGTGGGGAACAAGCACAAAAAAAATAACACTATACTGTGAATGACAGTTTTTTTCCCTCTCAATAATTGAGGAAGAAACTGAAAATATGATACAGTTTATTAATCTTTCATCTCATTTTACCACATTCTTCATTCTTTATTTTATGCCAAAACCCAGGCATCAATGAGAAATTGAGACAGATATTGCATTCACCAAATTTTCATAGTGGATGAACACACATTATTTTACATAGGCTTTTTTCCCTGGTCATAATATACTAAGAAATTCATGGAGTTAGCTCTGAGAATCACATTTCCTGTCATGTGTGTGAGTGTTTCAGGGATAGTACTAGTTCACTGAATTGTAATGAGAGAAAGGTCAGACCAATAAAGCCTACTTCCAGCTTTCAATATTTGGGAAAATTACCTTAATCAGAATTTTTCAGCTTAACTAAAATAGACCCAAACACCTCTGAATTTTGGGAAAGTTCAGATTCCACTCCGAACCTTGGGCTCATCTCCAGTTGTAAAATAGGATGTGAAGCGATAGTAGCAGATACAAAACTTGATAAGAACTACAGAAGAAGTTAAAAAAATCCCTTTTTTTTGGAGGGTGCAAGGAAGGAATAGAACACTGCTTCATTTCTGCATTTATATGTTATTCATTTAAAAGAGACAGAAAAATGTTTGTTTGTTTTTTTCTTCCAGGTAATACTTCACACTGAAGGAATTTAAGTGCAAAACCAAGACTGTGCTTCAGTATGTAGAGTCACTCCTGGTGGAAGATATGCAGGACTCAGGTCTACTGAATATGATAGGCATTTTGGAAAAATCCCACCCAGCACCTAAGAGTATGGCTACTCTGCAATTAAAAACTCATAGCTGACCTGTGCCAGTTGAATTAAGATCTCCTGAGGGCCTGTTTAATTGTGATGTAGATATTTGGGCTTGGTCTGTAGCCTGAGCTCTGGGACCCTCCCACATCACAGAGTCCTAGAGCCCAGGCTCCAGCCCAAACCTGAATGCAAACATCTACAGCCTCTTAGCCCAATCTCCTTAGCCTGAGTCAGCTGGCACAAGCCAGATGTGGGTTTTTAATTGCAGTGTAGACATACCCTAATCAGTTTAGAAGCATGAGTCCAAATTAAAAATCAATGTGACTTGTGTGCTGAAGTTATTTTGCTGCTTCTGATAATCTGACCGATTCTTTACTCAAGACATTGAATGCATGCAGGATCCTATAATTCTCTCCTGCCTGATTCTGAACTAATCTACCCTGTTTTTAACAACTGTGTCAATTACATTGACTCAAATTATTTTGCTCCAGATTTATATTGTTGCAAGATCAAAATCAGGCTTTGTGGCTCTTTACCTCCCAGACTACCTAAATTGTTGTAGTAATAGCTGTGCCATGCACAACTACAATATTTTTTGGCTTGAACTCTAGAGTTATTTGCAAAGCATTTATCACTGATTTTTTGGTTTGCTGGTGGATAAGAAAAAAAATTGAACAACAAAACTCAGTTTAGGTGGACCCGAAATCAGATTTTTTTTTTTAATTTTCAGTTTATCAAAAGAATCAGATTCTTCCCCCCTCCCTACTTTTTCTTTTGGTTTTGTTGTCATTTCCCAAATGAAATGTTTAGTTTGACTTGGCAGTTTAAACCTTTTTAAATAAAAGGAGATAAAAGGCTAGCTTCACAAAATGAGGTGATGTGCCTCCTCCCCCCCGCCCTTACATTCCATAGCCTAGCAATTAGGACTTACCTGGAATGTGGAAGTTCAAATCCCTGCTCTGGAGGAGGAACTTCAAGTCGGATGTCTCCATCCTCCCAGCTGAGTGCCCTAACCATCAGGCCATTAACTGTTCCGGGGTGTGTCTTTCTCAGACTCTTCTGTTGAAGCTGTTCTGCTTTGTATAGAATACTTGAAAATAATTATTGGGCCGTAGAAAGCATGAGAATGATTCTGCATCCCAGTGATGAGGCACTCACCCAGAGTGTGGGGTGAGGTCTGTCCCTGCCTCAATTATTATTTATACAAAGTGGAACAACTTCAACAGGAGAGAATGAGAGAGACCCACTCCAGAACAGCCAATATCCTGGTGACTAGGGCACTCACCTAGGAGGTGGGGAAACTATATTTAAGTCCCTGCTACAGATCAGGCATTTGACCCTGAGTCTCCCACATCCCAGGATATAGCCCTAACCACTAGAGTATTGGGTATGGGGAGGGAGGGAAGACACTGCCATGAGATTTGTGAAAATCACCTAAGACCTGTTGTGAATCTATCTCCAATTTTCCCTCCAAGAAACTATTCAGCGAATTGGTGTTGAATTAACAAATAGTGTTGGTCAATCCAAAACTGCATTTTTTTTAAGAATAAATTGTTTGTCAAAAAATATTTTGCCCAGCTCTATATAGTACTGGAGGGATTGCAAACTCTTCTACGAACTGCTTTGGGAAGTTCAAGAACTTCACATCTGAAAATAGGGTGGGTCAGAGGATGATGTGAAGGTCAGATGTTTTTTCCTACATGATATTCCTTAACTTGGCTTGTTGCATAGGTATACATATAGTATATTCAATGCTATAACAAATGTAATAAATTGTTTCCTATTTTTCTTAGTAGATTTCTTCATAATTCTAGGGTCAGCTAAGACATCCTTCCAGCAAAGAGCATGGTCATCACTGCATTCAGCTCAAGTTCAAGCAAAGCCTATTCCATTCTCTTCACTCTCCTATGGAAGACAGTGTCTGAAAAACATAGCTTGAGACACAGGGAGTTTACCTCTTTAAGATTTAGGTCTATATTCTTGCACTCTACGAATAGGTTAACAAGTTTTTACATTTACCATTTCTTCTTTCTGCACAATTTCACTTGATGGGAATCTCAGTTAGACTTGTCATATTTTTAACTGTAGAAAATTGTTCACGACTAGTGTTTTTTCTTACCAGTCAAAATTGCTAAACTGAAAGGAGATGAAACAGATTTTTTTTATTTCTTTTACTCAAACAAATTAAGTATAATATTCAAGTAATTATCTCTAATGACTGCTTGTTTTTCAAAGACTCATTTAAACTAAGTGAAATAAGTCTACAGAAGAGTATTTACTAGTCCATTTCATAATAGCATCTAGTATGTTTAGTTTCAGAGTTGAGGACCTAAGAAAAGGTTTCTTATAAAATATTGCTGCAGTAACATTTAAGATTAATGTCAATGTCTTCTCTGCTCTCAGGTATCTTAAAAGTACTCTACCAAGGCATGAAATTATAGCCTAGATAGTACTTCTATCTGCAAAATTTAAAAGAATGGTTTATAATTCTGGCTCAAGGTTAAGGATCAGATTGCCCTGTTTTCTATAAAAGGAAAAAAATAGTTCCAAAGGAGAAAGTAAATCACTTTATTCTACCTGCGAATTACCTCAAACTTTCAGGAAGTTTGTAAACCTCTTTATTTTAAGGCAATACAGATCCCATTATACAAATTGGAATGGTCATGAAATTATATGAATATATTAAAGGAATCTTTTCATGAATTTGATTTTTCCCCCCACAGCTTGATCACCTCTTTTATGTGACATCAAAGATTGTTCAAATTAGCTGGATACCATAACTTACAGTTACTTCTTTGTTGGAACTGTGATAAATGATTCCTTTTAATACCTTTATCTAAAATAGGGTCTCTTTAATTCACTTTTTCTAGCATGTCTGGGGTGGGGAAGGAGACATTCAAAGTCATAAAAATCCCCTTTAGTAACAAAGAAAGATACATTTATACAGTATACAGAGATGGTATGCTGGTTTCTGTTAATACATAAACTTAAAGAATTCACTGCAATTTTGTGATTCATTAAACACTTCTTTAAACCACTGCCGTTTCTCCTGCATTTGTATTGACAAATTACGTATCTGTAGCACAATCCACTAAACTTGTGATACCAGGTCACTGAGCTCTGTTTTTCTCTTTCCTCACTCCCAAGGACGTATACATTTTAGTTTCAACTAAAGACAACAGTAAATGGGTGTGGCCTATTGTTAATTTGCGGAAGCTATTCAAGATCACCAGCAAAGTGTCTGACCACTTAACCTTAGTAAACATACGTAACCTACACTGAACATGTGAAATACAGTGAAAATTTCACCGAAAATTACCTTCAGTGAGTAACTTATCAGCCTGACACCACTCTGAAGACTTTTAACATATTTTATTTGAACAATAGTTTAAAAATCTCTCTCTGAGGCAAGTGATTTTTTTTTTGTCTGTCCAGAGTAGCTAGCAGTACTTGGGCTCCCAATCAGTGTGCCTCCCTGACATTTTTATATTGTCAGTGCCTTTTGAGAGTGCAGCTGAGAAGATTTAAGGAAGTGGTTTTCACACTGGGTATGTGAGCGCTCACCAGGGGTAACCAAGAGCAATCCTGTAATGGTGGACAACACATCATATTATCCCTTACAGACCTTTTTATCTTGTTTTCATAGGTATGTTATGACTCAATCTCAAGTGAGAGTGTGCAGCACACTACATTATTTGGAAAGGGCTATGCAGCCTAAAAAGTTTGAAAGCCACTGATCTACGGCATTGTTCTGTGTCTCTGAATTTTATCAGGATCAGTTTCCATAAACATCTGCTGTTCAGAACCTGAAGTGTTTTGTTTGATTTTATTTTAATTTTCACAAAATGTTTATTGAGTGTCTTTAGATAGAACATACAGTACAAACTGCTACCTGTTGTTTACTAGTGTCTTTCCAACAACCCTCATGCAGCTATTGGTTTCCAGCGCTTATAAGGGTGGCTATATATCACCAAATGCCCTATTTACTGACCAAATATAAGTTCATAGAAAATACAGAGCATTTCTATGGCACTTTTAGAGCAAATACTCCCTTCCTGCCCCCCTACCTCACCGACTCAGATATTCTGGCTAACAACCGGTAGTGAAACCTTTGCTCTGCTCATTCCCTACCTCCAGCTGCCCACTCTGGGGGAATAAGCAGTTATGTAGCACCATTCACTCTTACGCCGCTGGTCCCAAGATCCAGGTGACCCTGTTAGACATATAAGGACTGTTCTTACTCTCAGTGAATCCCTTGCTCAGCTGGACAGTCCAAGACAAACCCTAGCCCTTCATCCTCTCAACCACTATAGGAATTGTTATTCTCATTGCAGGGATAGTGAAATAAAGTCATGTAGATTAAGGGCTAATTTTTCAAAAGGGTAGACTCCCTTTCTTGGTACACTTTGTGCCTTCCATCCAGTCTTGGGCACAATCAGAAATCTTGCACCTTTAACTAATTGACTGCTGGAGAAAATCAGATAGTTAGAAGTGCAAAGATTTTACCCACAAAGCTTTATTGAAAATGCAAAAATGCAAGGGCAAATATGCCCATAAAACAGTCTTCTAGCTTTTTAATACTTCCCCTGAAGGTCACAAAAGGACTTGCTTTCAGAGATACAATGAGAAATGAGGAATCCCTGGCTCCTTCCCCTTTAGGGGGTCATACTCCCTCTCCAAGAATTTCAAAAGCAATGGAATGAATAATTATCAATGTTTCGGTGTCAAAATTGTCACCTGAAACAGTTAAATAATCCTGGAATCTAACTGTGTTTGCCTACTTGACAGATTTGGTGCAGTTATGATCTTAGTCTCCTACCATATCACCCTGGACTAGCAATCGAGTTTAGATGCCGGACGTAACTTATTCCAACTTACTCTGTCATCCATCATAGTCCCAGTAAACTGCAATTTGTACCAGATTGTACAATGTGGGTTTGAGAGATGTCATATAGCCTAGAGGGAATAAAAAACAGATTGTCAAACTCATTTCAATTAAGGCTTTGTGTAGAACTTCAGTTACATTGCAATCCTAAATGAATTCAGTTCAATAGGCTGTCCAGTCATTTGTGCCAGGTTTTTAAATACTATGTACTAAACTTTTAGAAAGCTTTGATCTTAAATTAGGGGTGCAAAAACAGCACTATCTTCAGAATCACCGAGTACTGTACTTACTCAACAGCAACAATGAAGGTGGGGGGACTCAGTATCCAGAAAGGTTTGTTTTCATGCAGTCACATTATAATGGAACTGAAAGAAGATCATCTTCCTAAAAGCTTACATCTGAAAAAAACAAAATTACTTCTGTGCTCTTAATTTCCAAGTGCAGCTGGATGAATATTTTAAGGAAACAGAACTCTAAGAACATATTTTTTCATAAATTAGCTGTGAAAAAGGTATGTGACACTATATCTGTGCAAAAAAAATATTAGTTCCCCCTCATTAAGTTCTTCACTCTTGAAAGCCATGCATTCACACCCCCATTATGTTCAAACTATTCCTATTAAGGCTGATAAGATGAGGTCTGGGGAGGATAGAGTGAGGGAGAGAGAGAGAGAGCACATTTAGGATTGGACAGTATTTTGCTCTGCTGTCAGTTGAAATCAAAAGGGACTACTCACATATGTAAAGTTAAGCACATGTAATATGAAGATCAGGGGCTTATATGCAAAGATACAGAGGGAGCAAGGAAATATCAATCTGGATGATGCTACTTTGGTCTTATGAACAAACTGAGTCTCTACACCTTGCTTTAAAAAACATCAGACAGACTGAGTTAGCATCCAAACTCATTACCTTCCTGAGATGTGACTTTATTAGTATCACTCCATCACAAATCAGAGGTTACATTCCCTCCCTGATTTTTCTTTGCCTGTGATTTTCCCTGAGGGCCTCCTCTGGCCTAGATCCTTAAGAAACCATTTTCACCTCCCATATGTCCAGGTACAACTAATTAGCCACACCAGTCATAATGAGTTAGTAACATTACAATTCTTATGCAGGGTTCTGCGACTTGTTAACGGGTGGGTCAACAGAAACCCTACTACCCTAACATACCTTTATTAAATATCTATGTTATATATCATTATAGGAATTCCTGCATGGGTACATCATGGGGGTTTATATTTTATTATGGTAGCCAACTCCTGTGATTGTATCTTGAGTCTAGTGTGGATGGGAGGGAGGGCAGGATCATAAAGCCCCAGCTCCTGGATCCATGCAATTTGAAGGTGTTTTTTTAAAATAAAATATACACTTCTAGCCCTGTGGTTGAGGAGAGAAGTTTGAAATGTGACCTGAATGCACCCTGAAGGTTTAGAAACAAGAAGGCAGATAAAAAAAAATAAAAAAAATTAATATAATATTTGTTTGAAATCTCATGTTCTTAAGCCATTATCAGGGTGCTTTTTTTTTTTAAAAGTCCTGACTCATTATATTTGAATGTTTGGGATTGGCAATATTGTATCCCCCTTAAAATTTTCTTAAAACTGCTTGGAAGCATGCATTCTTGCACTGTTGTTCTGGGAAAAGGTGCTTGAAGACAGAATTATTAATCCATCTTCACAAGTTCTTTTATCCACTGAAAAATTCAAACCATTAATATTTAACTTGAATATTGTTGTAGGTAGCATGCCTTCTAATAAGACATTTACAACATGTTTCTCTTATGTAAGGATCAATTACAACACTTTGCATAATTCTTAACCCACTTAAGATTTGTGAATTAAGAATGATGTGCTGCTTACACACTTTCCAGGCCTTGTTTTCCATTCATCCTCAATGAATATAAATTATTTTTTCACTGAAGATTTGTATTTTATATCCTAGTTCAAAACAAGAATTATCAAAGTGTGAAAACAGGAGGCCCAAGCAGAAAGAACATCTAAATCAAAACAAATGCTCTTATAAGAATTTCTACTACTGCTTCATGAGAGATCAAAAGGAGAACATCTTTTTCCTAAAAAAACATGTACCAAAAGAAGTATATTTGGAAAGCATCTACATAAAAAAGGAGCAGGTGTAAATTCATTCTTTCAATAGTATATTACTATATCAGCCATAGCATTTGAAGATCTTTATTGAAATTCTGACCCATTGAAGTCAATGACAAAACTCTTACTGACTTGAGTGAAGTCAAAATTTCACCCAGGGCTAGGTCCCAAAAGATATTTAGTTGCCTACATTCCAAAATTTAGGTCCTCAAAATCCCTGTTCAGCTGTGTAGTGAGGCGTGTTTCCCGCCACCCCAGAGAGAGACGAGTCCCTCCGGACATCAGAGTGGATGGAGCCATGGAGCTTTGATCATGCCCTCCAGAGGGTCAGGCGTGGCACCGGAAGTATAAAGGCCCGACCCCAGAGCTCACTGAGAGAGCAGCCACTTGGGAGGCCAGACACCTCCAGCCTAGCTCATGATTTGGAAACCCGAGTGGCCTGTGGTAAACCCAATGACTGGCCCGACCTGCCCTGCATCAGGTACCTGGAGGAGTTGCCGATCCTGCCCCAAGTCAGCTACCAGGAGATCCCCTCATGGAAGAACAAAGGACCCAGCTGCTGGTACCTTGGTGCCACCGATGAATGGCAGCTTGCACACAACATCTCTGCTGCAGGGTACTTGGGCCATGAGAAGACCCTTGCCTGGATTTTGACGTGGTTCTTCTGGCCCGGTGTTCACCAGAAGGTGAGGAACTATTGTAGCTCCTGCCCTGAGTGCCAATTAGCAGCTCCTCCATGGGTGCACAAGGTTCTTTGGTCCCCATGCTCATAGTGAAGATGCCATTTGAGCGGGTGGCCATGTACCTGCTGTGTCCACTCCTTAGAAGTGCTGCAGGATTCCATTATGTATTGGTCATCGTGGATTTTCCACCCATTTTCCCCAGGGTGTGCAACTGAAGACCACCACTGCCTGAACCATCGCCGGCGAAATAGTGAAGGTCTTCACTCAAGTGAGCCTGCCCTGGGAAATCCTAACAGATTTCACCTCCCAGATGTTGTAACAGGTATGCGGGCTTGTGGGAGTTAAACAGTTACGTACCTCCATCTACCACCCACAGACTGATGGGCTGGTGGAATGATTCAGTCGGACCCTGAAGGAAATGCTGTACAAGTTCCTCCCAGATGAGCTACGCCAGTGGGACCAGCTACTCTTGCCCTTACTGCTGGCAATCCGTGAGGTACCCCAGTCATTGACAAAATTTTACCTTTTCGAGCTACTATATGGCCGCGGGGCCTATTAGACTTAATGCGGGAGACATGGGAGCAGTCTTCTCGTTGCTTTTGCTGATACAGGCTAACATGGTTACCACCACTCTGAAACCTACTTGCTGTGTTAACACAGTCTAAGGGGATAATTGATCCTTGCCATTTCCATTGAAGATAGAAAATGTGAGCTAGCCACACCAGAAGATATTAGGAAAGGAGGCTGTCATAAACAGATAGCTAAGGGTTAATGTTTCTTTTACCTGTAAAGGGTTAACAAAGGGAACCACACACCTGACCAGAGGACCAATCAGGAAACCAGATTTTTCAAAGCTCAGGGAGGATTTTGGGGTGTGTGATTTTGGCTGCTCTCTGTTCATGTTTGCTCTCGGCCTTTCTGAAGTGACTTTCTCTCTTCAAGCTTCTGTAATCTTCTGTTTCCAAGTATAAGTACAAGGTAGAAAGACATGAGCTTCAATTGTTTTTTTGTATTTACATGTGTGTAGTGCGTGACATTGGTATCTTTTTTGAATAAGGCTGTTTATTCATTTTCTTTTAAGAAATTGACCCTGTATATTGTCAACCTTGATACAGAGAACATTTTATGTTCTTTTCTTTCTTTTATTAAAAGTTTCTTTTAAACCTGTTTGAGTTTTTCTCTGGGTAAGGGTAAGGAACGAAGGGAGGGGAAAATCTCTTGTTAGATTGACTAGTTTGAATCTGCATAGCCTCGGGTGAGGGGGAGAGACACTTAGTCTCTCTGGGTTGTGTTTCAAGGACTTGAAATGGTATCTCCTAGAGCCAGCCAGGGAGGGAAGCCGAGAGGAAATAAGAAGATACAAGGGGAGGGGGTTATTTCCCTTTTTGTAGACTCAGGCATTGAGTCTGGGTCCCCAGGAAGGTTTTGGTAGGAAGAACCAGAGTGAGACAGGCACTGTAATTCCTGTCTGGTGCGCGCTATTAAGATCTACGCTGGTAATTAAGCTTAGAGGATCTATGCTAGGCACCCACATTTTGGACTCTAAGGTTCAGAATTGGGATTTATGCTTATGATAGAGGCAGTGAATCCCTCAGAAGAAAGCAACAAGTAAGGTTGGGGAGCAATATAGATACTGTTGGAGAAAAGGGTAGGGTACTTGTGAGGGAAAATGAGCCTATGCCCACCTTATGCAGCCATTCTGCTAGAAGTGTAACCATTCACAGGCCCATCACAGCAATTAAATGGTATAGAAGTCTTGCACCAGCCTTCTACACCTGCATTAATTTTATCTAATAAATGTAATAGTTAAAACACATGGGCCAAATGCTCAATTTGTATAACTGGCACAGCTTCACTGACTTCAAAGGAGGTATATTAATGTGCACAAGTTGAGTAGCTTGCCCCACAGTTAAAAACAACACAGACTAGATCCACAAAGAGATTTGGCCTAACTGCCAATTTAAGCACTTAAGTCCAAAATTTAGATCCTCAAAACCCCTGCTTAGCTGCTACCTAACCCTAGAGGTGCCTAAAGTCCCTAAACACCTAAATTTCCACTGGTAAAGTCCCCAGTGTTCCTAAGTTTCTGCAGCTGGGCTTATGCATATGCCCCTCTCATAAACTTTAGCCCAGTAGTTAGAGCACTTACATGGGATGTGGGAAATCCAGGTTCAATGCCCACTTTGTCTGATTTCAAGCAGGACTTGAGTCTTTCACATCCCAGGTCAGTGACTTAACCACTGGTTATAAAGTCATTCCTCTCCACCCTCATACAAACTCTTTCTCTGGCCCTAAGACTATTTTGTAAAGGAGAAACTTGCCTCACAATAACCCATACCTTAATAGTTAGGGCACTGTAAAAGGAGGTGGGAGACCTGGGTTCAAGTCTCTCCTCCAATTCAGGCAGAGTAGGGATTGAACTAGGCTCTTCCACATGATGGGTAAATGTTCTAACCACTGGGATAAGGCTTATAATAAGAGAATATCCTCCTCAGGTTTTTTTTGGGAGAAAGGATTGACCTGGCTTAGTGCCTAACTTAAGTAGAGGGTTCACTGCTGTGACTCCCAAGTGGAAATAAGTTAGGCATCAAAGTCCATTTGACGGATGGGGCTTAGGATACATTAGTCTCCTCTGCATTTCCTGCTGGCTAGCTTTGGGAGCTCCTCACTCATCATGATAGCTTTTGTGGATCCCTTTCTTAGGCACCTAAATCTCCCCATGCATTGTATAGGAAGCCAAGTCAGGGCTGTAGATTCCAGCAGGTGGAGGTCACCTAAAATTTAGAAATTGCCACACTGAGTATAAATCCCATTAGTGGATCTAGCCACGTGCAATATTGCCTTGAAAAAATGCATTTTCTAGAACATTAGAACCATATCTGTAATGGGACACACAGTACAAAGAAGGTCTTCATTTCCCATTCTGAGATTAATGGAAGACAATGATAAATACTGTCATAATTTTAGGTTGGGTACAGATTTGAAATTTCAGTCTTAAACACTAAAGTAATTATGGACATATGCTTCTTTCAGTGCATGTATCTATCAATAGTAATTGCTTTTATATATAGAACACACAGAGGGGATAATTTGCCCCTAAAATATACTATTTCTATTACAATATTTGTCAATAGGATGGATTAATATTGTACAGATGCATTTGCTAATTCATCACAATTGTAACAATGCATATGTTTAAATGTGCACATGCTAATGGCTCATACATCAGGTACTATAAGTTATAATGGAGCCCTCTTACTTTTGAGTAATTTAATATGTTGCAAATTTCATAGACAGTTCCCATTTAACTGCTTTCCCAGGAAGAATAGTTTCTAAGCCTTCAACACTTTTTTAAAGTATTTAAAATGTCACACAGTAATCTACATTACCTTATTTCATTCATATATAATCAGTTCTTAATCATTTTTCTTTAATGCTCTCACAGACTCACTTTCTAAATATATTTCATAAAGAAAAAAATACAGAACACCTGTTGTTTATTCTGATATATAATTCCACATTTGCAAGAACCACCACTGTTCTGTAATCAATCACATCCCATTAAGTACTGAAAATGAGAAGTCAGTAATAAACACTTTTACTTGAGACTACTCAATATATTTTATAACTGACATCTAGCAGCAGCATCCAATTTGGTTCTTTATTAAAACAAAGACTTCACAAATTCCCCCTCATTTTTCTATGTGTTTTTAAAAGGCATCTGTCTATCACATTGGCTGTAGCAGATAAGTCTGATACCTATTCTGTGACTGCATCAGATGGCTCAAGATTTGACAAAGAGGTTTATTAAAGACGCCTTCATTCTGTGGATTTAAATTATAAAAATATAATCCATGACTACAGCCAACAATCTGATGATCAGTTATGTTTATAAGTAAAAAGAGATAGGGGCTTTTTTTCATAGAGGTGAGGATAGAAAGAATAAGAAAACCTTTAATTCTTCCAGTAATGTGCTTGTCATCTTGATAAGACCTGGTAGCAAATAAGAAGCCCAAAGGATATGCTTAACATAAGATGTTTAGGATTTCAAATACTAATTCTTCTAAAACTATTAAGGAAATATTGTTGGGTTAAAATCATATTACTACAAAGCATAAGGCCAGATTTCAGCTGGTATAAATTGGCATAGCTCCATTAAAGTCAATGGATGTACGCCAAGTTATACCAGCTGAGAATCCGGCCTGTATTTCTTTACCCATGTTACTAGTAATACCTAAGAACAAGGTCATGTCTACACTATAAACTTACATCGGTATAACTACATCTTTCCCCTGAGTAATGCAGTTATACCAACCTAGCGCCTGGTGTAGATAGCACTATCTTGACGGGAGGGTTCGCAGAGGTGGATTAACTATGCTCATGGGAGAAGATCTCCCCTCAGTGTAGTAGCATCGTAACTGAAGTGCTACAGCAGCACAGCTGCAGCATTTTAAGTGTAGACTTGCCCTGAGTTATTAAAATCAAAGACTTCAGGGGGGAGTAGAGTTGAGCTATTGTTTTGGGAGCCTGATCTTGCAAGGTGCTAAGTATTTCCTGAAAATACAGACAACCCAGGGAATTACAGACCAGTCAGCTTAATTTCTGTACCTGGAAAGATAATGAAGCAAATAATCAATCAATCAATTTGCAAACATCTAGAAAATAATAAGGTGATAAGTAACGGTCAGCATGGATTTGTCAAGAACAAATCGTGTCAAACCAACAATAGCTTTGTTTGACAGGGTAACAAGCCTTGTGGATAGGGGGGAAGCGGTAGATGTGGTATATCTAGATTTTAGTAAAGCTTCTGACACTGTCCCACATGACCGTCTCATAAACAAACTAGGGAAATACAACCTAGATCAGGGGTCGGCAACCTTTCAGAGGTGCTGTTTGGAGTCTTCATCCCAGAGAGTAGTTATCAGTGGTTCACAGTCATGCTGGAAGGGCATAACAAGCGGGGTCTCGCAGGGATCAGCTCTGGGTCTGGTTCTGTTCAGTATCTTCATCAATGATTTAGATAATGGCATAGACAGTATACTTATAAAGTTTGTGGACAATACCAAGCTGGGAGGGGTTGCAAGTGCTTTAGGGGATAGGATTAAAATTGATCTGGACAAACTTGAGAAATGGTCTGAAGGAAATAGGATGAAATTCAATAAAGACAAATGCAAAGCAGGAAGGAACAAATCAGTTGCACACATACAAATACCTGTCAGGAATGGTCTAGATAATTAGTCCTGCCATGAGTGCAGGGAACTAGACTAGATGACCTCTTGAAGTTCCTCCAGTTCCATTCTATGAAAAGTGGTTGACACTTTCACCTGCCACTTGGCGTTTCAGTTACGTATATTGGAATTAACTTTGGTTACTGTGTCATGCATTCACAGGCACCTAGACCCTGAGGAATCGTGATTCTTTATTCACTTGAGTAAGGAATAACATTATAGCTCTTCTCTTTGAGCCCATAAGCTTGCCATGGCCATGGATAACAAAACGGGAGTGTGAACCTGAAGCAAATCCTGGCAAAATGCAATGTTTACAAAATGAAGTTGAATTTTCATCAGTCCCCTTCTTACATGCAGCCTTCACACAAAACACTCCTTATTGGCCCTCAAAACTAAAGCTGGGTGAAATTTTTTCAGTGAATAGTAAATTCACCAAAATATGCAGTTTTGGTGACAAACTATTTGTGATTTTGGTTAAATTCAGTAAATGGTTTTAGCCAAAGAAAAATGAAATATTGATTTGAATCAATGTTTCACTTTTCTTTGACTAAAACAATTTTGCTTTGTTTTGTATTGGCCATGAAAAAAGTCAGTTCAAAACAAACCATTTTTTCTATTTTTTCAGTTCAGCTACCCAACTGAAAAATCAATTGTTCATTCAGCTCTACTCAGAACCTCAACTGAATTCTTTCTCCTACAGTTCTCAGCAACAAAAACTTTAGATGTTTCATGATAGGGGATGAAATTTAATGTGCAGTTGGCTAGTTTTTGAAAATTTTACCTTAGGCCTCAGTAGAGGTACACCTATCTTTGCCAGCTGAGGATCAAGCCCAAAGGCTCAAAGATCATCTGATAGCTTCTGTGACATTGCACTCTATATGATTTTATGAAAATATGCTAATATAACTGTAATATGCTTCATGCAAAAGGTGTCTTGTAAGGTATCATTACAAAGCTTATAACCTACTGAGTGTGATCATCCTATTTCTATAAATGTACCACTCTTGCGTCTGAAACTAGAAATATGAAATATAAAACTGAGGGCCTATTGTAATTATGCAAAGTGTGGGCCATTAATGGTGGTTTGGAATCTTGATGACTGCAATTAACCAGGACAATTGACTGCAGATAGGTGTGTTTTACCTGTAAGTCTTCCTGTATACCTGTATGCTGGTAAGTTGGCAATGAAGTCTTGCAGTGACATGTGATCATGTCACCTGAACTGGAATCCATCTTTAACCTAGTACTTTTCCATTGAGAAGGGGGGTGGGGGTGGAAACTTATGAAAAAGATATATAAGTGGATGGAACGGAAAAAAGGGAACAGCCATCATGAGGAATCCCCTAGCTACCACTTGAGCTGGAACAAGGCCTGTACCAGGGGAAAGGATTGTGCCCAAACTAGGAAGGCATCCAATGTGTGAAAGAAACATATTGAAACATCTCTGAGGGTGAGATCTTATCTGTATTCAGTTTCTTACTGTATTAGACATAGACTTGCGTGTTTTATTTTATTTTGCTTGGTAATTCACTTTGTTCTGTCTGTTACTACTTGGAACCACTTAAATCCTACTTTCTGTATTTAATAAAATCACTTTTTACTTATTAATTAACTCAGAGTATGTGTTAATACCCAGGGAGGACAGCTGTGCATCTCTATCAGTGTTATAGAGGGTGAACAATTCCTGAGTTTACCCTGTATAAGCTTTATACAGGGTAAAACAGATTTATTTGGGTTTAGACCCCATTGGGAGTTGGGCATCTCAGTGTTAAAGACAGGAACACTTCTGTAAGCTGCTTTCAGGTTAAGCCTGAAGCTGTAGGGCAAGTAATTCAGACCCTGGATCTGTGTTGGAGCAGACGGGTGTGTCTGGCTCAGCAAGACAGGGTGCTGAAGTCCCAAGCTGCCAGGGCAGGAAAGCAGGGGCAGAAGAAGTCTTGGCACATCAGCTGGCAGTTCCCAAGAAGGTTTCTGTGATTTGACCTGTCACAGCTTTCCATCAGATTTGAAGACACCTTTAATTCTCATTTAGTATTCAGCAATTAAAAATTCATAACTTAGCCAGATGTATATACACTGGCTGTTAATGCCATCTGATGAAAGCTTTAGTCCAGATAAGATATGTGATAACAATACATCTATGAGTTTCATATTTTTGACACCATGTAATTAGCAGACAAATTGTTATTGTGTTATTGTGAAACACAACATGAATGTTACTGTTTATTTTCTCACTTAGCTCCCCTCCCACCAATGTCTTAGAGATTCACTTTCAAGAATCTCAAAGTAAAATTTACCCAGTAGTTAAAAAGCGGGTCTTTTAGGATTAAAAATGTGTGTATTCCCCCCACCCCCAACAAATAATAATAATTAAAAAAAAATCTCATCATGTTGGATTATTTTACTATTATATTACATACATAAATATATTAAAAATATTAAAGTTGCAAAGTCAGACACACAAAAGTTAGGAAATGCTAGAATTTAGATTGGCATTCTCATGTGTTTGCATTATGAAAGTCAGGAATTACATGATCACATACTATGTTTCCACAGGAACCCTACCTCATTCAGTGCACAGGCTGGATCATACCCTGAAGATAGATCAGGTTTGTGTAGTCTGCCCCCTTCCCCTGCACTCCTCATCTCAATCCCCACAAACCTCCAATCCATGTTCCCTTCCTGCTCCCGCTTCCTCAGCTCTGTATGCCAGTCTCCCTCTCATCTCTTCTCCCACAAGTCTCAGCTCCTCACCAAGCACCATTCCAGCCAGGATGCATCTTCTTTCCCCTTCTTGAAGCCTGCGCACCAGTAGGGGGAGCATCAAGAGCACGTTGCTCTCAGTGAGCATTAGAAGCATCGTAACACCAAGCACTGCCCTCAGCAGCACTCAGGCTGGCAGATACCCCTTCAGGGACCATAACTAGCCAATGCTGGAGCAGCCCCTAGGCCACTATAAAGTACAATGGGGCCTGGAGAGGCTTAGAAATGTTCACTGACTGTGGGGAACACAACTAGCTGCTTTGCAGCTCCATTCTCATCTGTATACAGTGAAAGTGGAGCATAGTGGATAATGTGGCCTCCAGTGTCAAAAAGGTCAGGGTTAGATTTGACTCACTGACTAAGGAGTATGCTGGGAATTAGGTTGCCTGTATGTTTCATGTAGTGACTAATAGGAAAGTACCAAGCCTTCTTTAAACTATAGTCACCACTTTATCTTTGCCTCAGAAATTTAGCTAAGGCATTTTGTTCATTTTTTTTAAGAGATTTAGGTTGACAGTAGGTATGAGCTTGCAATATAATAGGACACCAAAAAGATCAGTGCTAATTTGAGCTTCTTCCACAGACACATTGTATTACGGAGCAGGGCATAACACTACCCTTTCCAGTTTTAATGTTACCACAGCTAAAATGTTGTAAGGAAGTGTTCACGGAAGAACACCCCATTTATTTCAGAAAGGAAGAGACTAATTTACGGGGAAAGTTGTTAAGAAACGAGACAACTAAGGAGCATAGGATACAATAAACAGTCTACAAATATTTGAAGGATTTGAATACTGAGCCAGAACATGTTCTTCTCTAGAGCTGCACAGACAAAAAGGAAAAATAAATTAAAAGTTATTTTCAAAATATAAATGATTTTTTTAATTGAAAAGATTTACTACCTTTATAAAACACCGCTCTCCCCATACACATACACACACACCACAGAAGAGGAAGGGATCACAATGAGCATCTTCTTTTAGAGATCTCTGTCCTGACACACTCACTCAGTTCCCTGTCAGAAGGTTTGCCCACACAAAAGGCTGTTTGTCCCACCTCAAACTCTAAATATCCCCAAGGATCAGCATAAGGCCATCTGTTCAAAGGCCCTGTGCCTCCATACTGAATCTCGTCCCTTGCGCTCCCTGCTGCTTACTGACAATGTATCTCCATTGGAACTGCACTGCTAGGGGCTTTCCTTGATTGTAGCTGCCCCCAAGATCACAAGAGGAGGCTTAATGGAAGAGACAATAAAACCTGGAGATGTATGATCTTTTGTTTTGACTAAACTGTGTTGCGCCAGATAGCGGAAGAAAGTGTATCCCCTGAAGTCCATGCCAGATCTTTCCAATCTCCATGTAAATGTGTCTCAGAGAGGGATTCAGGAGGGAAAGAAAGGGTGATGGTGCCTGTGGGAGGGAAAGTCCCCACTCTCACCAACAGAGGGTCAGCTCCCCATGTGGAGGATCCTATGCCAAGTGCAACTCAGCCAGACCTGGGTATTGGGGCCTAATCGTCTACATTTTAGTTGGAAAGGTTAATTATAATTTGATTGGTCTGTTTAAAGATTAAATATCTGATCTGACTGATGAGAGTGGATATATATTTCTAAAATTAGCTACCTGGCAAAAAAACCAGTTCCTTAGTTACATACGTATTGAACTGATTAAAATTCTAGGCTGTGAAAACTGAAACCCTAACTCACTTGCATCTGCTTTTTTATTCAGCTGGTATACAAAGATCGTACCTACCTTTCCTATTGTCCAGGTAGAATACAAACAATAAAATCTGGACAGAAGAGTACATAAATTGATCATTGCCATATTACATTTGATTATAAATTTTGTCATATATGCTTTAAATAATGGTTTCCCATCTAAATAACTCTAATTAATTACAAGCATTCCAAGCAAGAACTGTAATCTTTAAATATCAGCTTAATTAAAACTTCATTTAATGTGACTCTGTTCCCCCGCAAATATTTTTGAAAAGCTGTTTCAGAAAACATGTTTTGATTTCTCTCTTGCTAGGTAGGAAATAGGTAGAAATCGTTTTATAAATCTCTTCAGTTTTAGTGTCTGACCAAAGGCCACTGAAAGCAGCGGGAGTCAGACTGTTAAATGATGACGATGATGAAGATGAAGAATCAAGACTACCTATGATGCTTTGAAATATACTAATCACTGCTGCATGTAAAGAAGTAAATTAGTTACAGTATATGGAAGGTGACAGTATCTACTTCTTGGCATTTGGATTTCAAATTTCAAAAAGAAATAGCCCACACATTTAATAAGCATCAAAGTCCTCAAGAGATCCTACTGTTATAAAGTCTTGAAGAATGTGGGCCAGTTATGCTTTTGTAGCTGAGATCAAAATCCGGCTCTGTCATAAACAGATAGTTAAGGGTTAATGTCTCTTTTATCTGTAAAGAGTTAACAAGCTCAGTGAACCTGGCTGACACCTGACCAAAGGACCAATCAGGAGACAAAATACTTTCAATCTATGGTGGAGGGAAGCCTTGTTTTGTGCTTTTTGGGTTGTTCTTTGTTCTCTCTTGGGGCTAAGAGAGCCCAGACATGCAACCAGGTTCCTCCAACCTTTCTGAAACAGTCTTCCATGTTCAAAATAGTAAGTATTAGCTAGAAAAGGCGGATTAGATTTATGTTTGTTTTCTTTATTTGCAAATGTGTATTTTGCTGGAAGGATTTTACTCTGTTTGCTGTAACTTGTATCTTATGCTGGGGAGGGAGTCCTCTGGTCTATGTAAAGCTGAGGACCTGTAAAGATTTTCCATCTTGATTTACAGAGATAATTTTACTTTTTTTCTTTCTTTAATTAAAAGCTTTTCTTTTTAAGAACCTGATTGATTTTGTCCTTGTGTAAGACCCAAGGACTGGGTCTGAACTCACTAGGGATTGGTGGGGGGGGAATGAGAAGGGGGGAAGGATAAATTTCTTTCTGTTTTAAGATTCAAGGAGTTTGAATCACAGTATCTCTCAGGGTAACCCAGGGAGGGGAAAGTATAAGACCCAAGGGGTTTGGGTCTTGGTCTCCCCAGGGAGGGTTTTGGGGGGGACAAGGAGTGCACCAGACACTGAAATCTCTAGTTGGTGGCAGCATTATCAGATCTAAGCTAGGAATTAAGTTTAGACAGGCACATGCAGGTCCCCACTTTCTGGACACTAAAGTTCGAAGTGGGAAAGAGACCCTGACAGGCTCAACATTTACTAAAGCAAGTTTGAAGCCACTGCCAGTCACTGAACCATTAGCTTCATCCTTTGTAAATATATTAAGTATTAATTTAATACTTCAGTAATTTTACCATCCTCTGTCATCTCATCTCCCATTTCATCCTCCAGAGTTTTAATTTCCTCCCTGATTAATCCTTTGCCTTGATAATAATGAAAAATCTTTTGAATTATGGTTACCATCTGAATCCATAATTGTTTGAACTCTTCCTTTTCTATTTTAATGTCCTACTAGATCACCTCATTGTGCTGCTTCTAATTCTTAATCATGTTTATTTCTTTGTTAAGAGTTTACATTAATAGCTTTTTTAGATCTATTTTCTATTTGTATATGCATATAAATAAATCAGAATGGGGTTGAATCCCTGACCAACTTGGCTAATAGACATTGGTGGGTCTATCCTCCATGAACTTATATTGTTCTTTTTTGAACAAAGTTACACTTCTAATTCTTTGAATTCTCTCATCACATTCATTCAAAACAATTCTGTGTGGCATCTGCACAAGTGATTGTAGTCATGAAAGGTGAAAATATACACAATCTGATACGGGTCCCTCTCTGATTTTAGTTACCGTTGTGTCCGAGGTTTGGCTGGGGATTTTGTGAAAGGCCCGGTCATATTCCCATGTCCATCTTGCTTAATTGCATTAATGCTAGCACTCTCATCTGGGATGTTTGGAACACAGCTCTAGTCAGGGTGTTTTATTGTTAAGCATTTGTCCCATCCCGTGTAGAATAGTATTCACATACCTACACAGTCCATTTGCCTTCAGTGGACTTTTGGATCGGGTCATTCTTTAATAGGCTTGCATTTAATCTAAAATGTGGATTATTGAGGCTGGGTTTGTTATGGTAAATTAAAATACATTAAAGAAGAAATGGTTTGGGTATTCCAGATATATATCCAGTGCATTTAGCACATGGCCCACACCCACTTAAGTCAATGGACTTCCAGTGATTTCACCAGGTTTTGGATTAGACCTTATGGAATATACTAGTCTTCTGTATTTTCCTCGATTATGTTTGTGTGAAGCTGTCTTATAGACATCCTACTGCTGTGAGGGGGAGGAAGAGAAAGAAAAGGCTGCTTCAACACCTTTCAGAGAAGTTCTATAATTTAATTCATAGGCCTTGTTTTGTGTATAAGACGACTTCAAAACAAAGTTTCTAGCCTTCAAGATTTGATACTTTTTTTCATTTTTGAAATGCTTTGCATCCACTTTAGATACAGTTGGATTTGGTCATAATTGTAAAGCCACAGAAGATAGCATTACACAGAAATATTGTTGAAGAATCTAGTTGATGGAACAGGTGAGAAGGAAAAGAAGTTGCTTCCTGGGGAATGCTACCTACCAAGATTGGGGTGCGTGCTCTCCTAATTAATTTTTAATTGCATCACTATTAGGGGATTAATTTCTACAGAATTAGGAGACAAAACAACTTTGACTATAAGGGATTTGCTAAGTCAAATCTATATTTTTATTCAAATACAACAACGTTTATGTTAAATTACATAAGTATGTATTTACTTCTGCCTTAACTTGGGTTAAATGGCATTTTGTAAACGCTTGGGAACAAATGTATTCCTGTGTAACCTCAGTAGGTATCCAAGACATTTAAATATGGCCCATTAAGTCTGTTTTTATTATAGAAAACTAAAATATATCAGAGAAAAAAAGATTTCTGGGAAAGAGGTAGGACTTCAAGTGACAGAGCATCTTTTCAGAAATGTTCTTTTATGAAAATACATGTATTGATTACTCAAGGAACATTCTGACACCTTTACTTTAGCTGAACTGCACTCTGAGTTACCTTATTTTCTTCAGTAGGACTACATACAAAAGCATGGTACTACTCAGGCTGAGTAACAGCAGCAAAAATCTTGTCCTCACAGAGTAGTCATTTGTTTGAAATGAAAGAGAAGTCCATTGCAAAGTGAAATACAGAACTAATTTGACTAAGTGAGATTATTTAAACTGGTGAATTCTAAATTACAATTGCTGGAGTAGAGCATCTGAAACAGATTTCAGTCCTGACTCAACCTGAGAAGTCTTCATATGTCAAATGGAGATCAGTAATAAAAGAATTACTAAAGTTCTTCAGGACTGTCTTGAGGCAGATGATTGGAACAAGGTCAATACAAAACTGGCAATATTATTTCCTTGGGCTGGTAGATGTTCAGATCATCTCCAGTCTTCTATCTAGAGGACTGGTTAAGAAAAAATATGTCATACGAGATCAGAACAATAATGTATTTGCTGGCTAGAAATAGGATGAATTATGTCAATATCATGTATTTTCCATTCATAGATATCCACTGTCTCTAGTTAAAACATGCAAGGGTTTGTTATGAACCTTTTTCACTCTTCCTCATAACTCTCCCTCTTGCTCACTCTTCTTATTGTCACTTTTCTTCATGTTGTAAGAGCACTTTTCTACACTCAATATGTCCACAGAGCGCCCATTGATGGGTTTCCTCCCCATATCAGTTTGTGTATTTATATATGTATGTGTGAGTGATTCTATTTACCTAATGCTTTGTGTACTTTGATTGCAGTGCCCTGAACACTTTACTTTAATACAAGTAAATTTACAAGTCATATAAACATATAGTGCATCAAAATATTCAGTTTTTGCAGTAAATATATAGCTCACTTCAGCTAACAGGCATACAATCTTTTACCATTTGTAAAAAGTTAAATCTCTATTTTCCTCAAATTCACAAGTACTTCAGTATTTATTAATTTTATGAGGCAATATCTTTGAAATTTTGTCCATCTTCAAAGGTCAATATATCTCCAAACTCTTCTGTCGCAGTCCCAAAAATGTGAAACTTATCCTGGCCCCACAAAGAAAGTTGAGTGTAACTTAATTGATCATAAAAAAGCAATCACTACCAAATACATCTTGGATGTCATTTCAAAAATTAAGAATGGTTCTTTGAAAATATAGTTGCAAAATAATCTTTTAAACCTGTGACAAATTAAACAACCATTCATTTTATCACAGAGACAGATAACATATAGAGTGCTCATAAACAAGAGTATATTAAATTAATAGTAATTGTGTTACCTCTAACACGTCTCAATAGCTGATGGAATTGTTAATGAATATAAATCACCCAACAGTGCAACTGATATATAATACTTAGAATGGTCATATTGTCTTAAATTTTTTATCTTAGAAGCCAGATTATATTGGCCAAAGTGAAAGTTAAATTCATATTTTACATGGAAGAGTTCAGAAGGATAAATGCTGCCACACTAATGACCTGACCCTGTAGTCTTTGCTATTTGTCATGGTTGCAGACTAGCTATACCTGTCTCCTTTCTGGTCTCTGAGTGCACCGAGCTCAGGTGCTCTGAGGCCTCTTGCCCTTTATTTATGTCATGGACAAAGCACATCACTCTTCCACTATCAGACCAGACCTGACTACAGTATGGTGTGTGTATCAATCACTTAGAATACAGCAGGTCTGACTGGTTTTCAGGTACTTATGTTTTCTCCCTCCAAAAACCTGTGACCAGTGATACATTGACCTTCCTCAAACAAAATATTTTTCTTTAGCAGTTGGAACAAAGCATTGAAGAAAAAATTATTTAAAACCTGACAGCCTACATGTACCTTTAGTTTCATCCAATCTTATGCTTCACTGTATACTAACTAAGACAGGCTTTCCTCTTAAATTGGCTATGTTCTGTTCTTGTAGTTTATGTTCTTTTAGAAAGCCAAGTTGAATTTGAGAGCCAGGCTGTCACCAGTTTTTAAATCCAACCTGTCCCATAAAGAATTAAAAGGGTCAGAGTAGAGAATGGTTGAGAATTCTTGAACTAAGGAAATAGATAAAGAATTAAAAGGGTTTAGGGATGAAACCAACAAGATCGTGTCAACTTCTAGAGGATAAGGACTGCTCTTGAAAAGCATGACAAAAGAAGAGGAGAAAAAAGTCTAAAGAATATCTCCAACAGATTCTGAGGCAATTCAATGTTTTGAGAAAGGTTTGTCTAGAAAATGGCAGCTCATGAAGGCTACAACTTTTGATTCGTGTAGTCATATTTTCCCTACTTTACAAAAGGTTCAGATGTCTTTCAGTGTCTCAATAAAATTGGGACTATACTGTCTTCCTAATTCCTGGGGTTTAGAGGAATAGCTCTGACCCACTCATGATGAGAGACTCTCAACCCTTTAATAGAGGAAAAAATAAATCATACCTATGAGACAAACAATTCCAGGAGTCTTCAAATTATCTGGATAAAGCTATTCAAGTCACTGCCAATGTCAGCTTTCTAGCAGTCTCCCAAAAAACAGGGTGTCTGTCAATTTACTCTCACAACAGGTGTGATGCACAGATGTAAGAGATGGCTATGATTAAAGAATAATTAAAATTAGTAGGTTTTTTTGCAACTCTCAAAAAGTATGGTGGAAAATATGGATCATTAAACATATCTTTGGGTCAGCCACAGAAATATAAAGGAGTATTTCAATCTGGTACTAAATCATGTAGCCAAGAGAAAGTGAAGCCAAGATAGTCATTTTATGCTTCTGAAATTATTCATATTTAGAGTCTGATCACTTTAATGGATTATTTTTGCAATGGAACTGACTGACTCACTGTTATATTGATCACTGCCAGCTCTGTCAGAAAAAAGCTATATTTCAGAACATGAGCCACTAAAATCTTTAAGAGTGCAATTCTTTTCCCATCCCCAATAAAATCAGGTACTGAACTGTTATGTAAATATTTGGATATTTACAAAGATGTCTTGCTAATAACAGTGGTTCAACTGTGAATTCTTTCTCTGAGTGGATAACACCTGTAAAGAAAAATAACTCCTTTACAACAATCTGTATAGCTGAACATATTTTCTGAAGAAGAGCACTTGACCTCAATGTGAGTGAAAAATCTCAATTTCTATCCCTCAGGTGTAGGAATGACCCCGGGCCCACAGGCCTGGATACCTTATTATTGAGGCATTTTGTTCTTGTCTGCAAGCTGGGCACACCCGGTTTCTTATCACAGGAACTTGGCTTTCCTCCATCCTCCCCTGTACTTTCACACAGACGGCCCCGTTTGCATCTGGCGTGTTTTGTAACTTGCTATGCCCTGGTTGAGCTCTCGTGAATGGAAGATTTTTGTAAAGAAACCTTGAAATTTGTGTGCTGTGCAATTGCGCGCGGCACAGATCCTTAAGGAAAGTAACGTACACAATAGAATAGACTAGAAGTTGTGAATCTTAGAATATAAGAAGAGGCAGGTGAACTCAGAAAAGCAGCTTTTTCACCTCCTCAGTATACCCTGAAACTTGGTGTCGAGTCTTTCCTTCATCTGGCGCCCGAACGTGGGGCCGAGCAACTGGAACAGAGGCCTTAGGTGTTGACCTGAGGCCTTTCGCTCACCACGCCCGCAAGGGTTACAGACGTGTCATTCATTCGGCTCTTGATCCCAGTGAGTATGGAGGCTCCCTATCAGCAACGCAGCTAAGGCATAGGATGACTTGTCTTATTATGCTCCGTAAGCTCATCATAAATGCAAGTGTTAAAGAGCTTTCTGCTATGCTATCAGCTAATAAGGGGAGAAACATGTCTTGGTATCCGGAGGGGAGACCCTCCGATATCGGACTGGAAAAAATTGGCCGTTACGTTGCATGCATAAACCTAGGGCACCGATTGAGGTGCTGCACTCCTGGTACTCTGCAGGATGGCGGTGGAGCACTTTGCCCTCCAGAGGCGCACAATCGCTGCTTGAATGTAGTCCTCCAGCGGCCTTGCCTACTATCTCCCCTCTGCGCCTGTTCCTAAACCTAGTAGTACCCCCTGTACCTGCCCCGCTCCTCTCGTGGAACAACCCCTTTGCTCCTCAATGCCCAGGCCACACTTTGCCAGTCCCCGTGACACTGCACCTTCCCTGTAAGGCACCGCAGCAAACTGCAATTCAAAAGATGGTGGCTGACAGCTAAGTCGTCCGATGTTATAAGCCTCAGAATTACGCCGACCTGACGCTGTGTGCCCTGTAACCTGGACTGCAGGTGAACCAGATCTGATGGAAATGCTACTTCATTGGCACTTGGGCTGCACTACCGTTCTCGTAGTGGGAGGAATCCATAAAGTCATTAACGAATTGGGTATAAGCACCCTATGTTAAGGGACTTATGAGGGTCTAGGAACTGGTTATGCCTGGTACCCATTTTGACTGGAAAATCACTATGAAGTAATTGAAAATTGTGCTTAACCCTGGTCAGTATGTGCTTTGGTTAAAAGCGAGTTTCGTCAGATGGCCGAGTATCAGGCTCAAGTCCCAGCCAATATTACCCGAGGGTGGGTGTTTGATCATTGTATAGCGGGAAGGGGAAGTGGGCGACGCCAAGAACAGCAGAAGTCATCCTACCCTGCAGACATTATCCCCCTCATTACGCTTGTGCCCATGACATGCCTTATAAAAAGGTCACCCACGCAGGAAAGCCAACTAAAAGCTTTGCCTCCATTCGTCAGAGGCTACAGAATCGTTTTACATTTTAGCAATCGCCTGCAGAAACCATTAAATTGTTGACAACCCGGATGCTGCGCAGGAAATTTTGTTGAAAATGGCCATAGAGCAGGCTAATGATGATTGCAAAAAAGCATTGCAGGCAGCTTCTGCTACCACAAATCTTACACTCTCAGACATGCTGCGTGCCTGCCAGAATGTTGGATCTCAGACTCATAAGGCGGGTCTTTTGGCAGCTGCCTTAACCCGGGGAAACAGGACAGGAAAGAATTGTTTTAAGTGTGGGAAGCCAGGACATTTCCAGCGGGAGTGTCGGTCTGCTATTAAATCAGACAAAAGACCGTCCAAAAAGTGTCCGAAGTGCCAAAAGGGATATCATTGGGCCAATCAGTGTCGCAGCTCAGGGGATCTGAGACCCTCGGGAAACTGGAGGGGGGTCAACCCCAGACCCAGGGACAAAAAGGGGCGTTCCCTCTGCAATCCGATCCCACGGAGCAGCCAAGCCAGTAAATCAGCTACGAGCTGCTACGACAGGCAGCGCTGGGTTGGATTTGATTATGCAGCAGGATACAGAATTCACTCTCCCTGGTGAAGTGCATGTAGTTGAAACACAGGCTAAGGGACCTCTTCCGGCAGGAATGGTAGGTCTTGTACTCCCACGATCCCATGCGGGTCGAAAGGGATTTTTTGTAATCCAGGGGTAATTGATGCAGACTATCAGGGGATTATCAAAGTGCAAGTTTGGACTAATCTCCCTCAGACGCTGCCCAGAGATCAATCTGTTGCTCAGCTCATTTTAGTGCCTTATTCAGTTCCTGGAGCGGTACAGCAGGAAAGAGGGATGCCGGCTTTGGTTCTACCTTAATAGGACTGACCACCACGGTCACTGGCACCCGGCCTACGTTGGCATTAAATGTAAATGGTCGCGTTTTCCTTGGTCTTCTTGACACAGGAGCCGACGTGACTGTCATTCGCCAGCAGGAGTGGCCGTCTTCATGGCCCTCTGAGCCCACAAAAGAGTTGTGGGGCGTAGGAGGGAATCAGGCTGCAAGGCGAAGTCTCTCCTGGCTTTCAGTGTACTCCAAAGAGAAGGTAGTAGCGACTATATGTCCATTTATAATGCACCTGCCCATTAATATCTGGGCAGAGATTTGTTGGAGAAACTTGATGCCACCATTGAATTAAATTTGTAGTCATGGGAACCGCGTTGCCTCTTACGTGGTTATCAACGAATCCTGTATGGGTGGAGCAGTGGCCGCTACCTAGAGAGAAATTGGGACATTTGCATGCCCTTGTTGCAGAGCAGCTTGCAGCGGGGCATATAGAGTATTCCACTAGCCCCTGGAATACACCGGTTTTTGTAATACAGAAAAAGTCAGGAGGGTGGAGATTATTGCATGATTTAAGGGAAATTAATAAATGTATTCAGCCCATGGGCCCTCTTCAGTTTGGTCTCCCAAATCCAATTTGATTCCCAATTCTTATCAAATGTGTGTTATTGATCTTAAGGATTGTTTTTTTTACAATTCCCCTTGCTAAAGCAGACAGGGAAAAATTTGCATTTACTGTGCCGGTCTATAATCATGCCCAACCGACACAACGGTATCAATGGAAGGTTTTACCCCAGGGTATGCTAAATTCCCCAACGCTATGTCAACACTTTGTTGATCTAGCTTTGCGCGATTTTCGCGTAACACACCCGGAGTTAGAGATTTATCATTATATGGATGACATTTTGCTGGCTGGAGTTGTTGTTGATGACCTTGTTTTACAGGCATTAGAACAACACTTGCGTTTGTTTGGCCTTATAGTTGCCCCAGAGAAGGTTCAAAGGGAAGCACCGTTTTTATATCTAGGGCATAAAATGCTATCCACTTATGCCTCTCCGGTAGCCCCTGAAGTGGTGCTTCCCACACCCTTGACACTGGTGGAGTTGCAACGAATTATAGGGCACCTAAATTGGATTAGGCCTTTTTTTAAACTGCCCACAGATTTGTTACAACCCTTGTTTCAGCTATTGAAAGGGCCCAAACATCCAACTGATGTGATTCAAATTACTCCAGCTCTTACAGCTTGTGTTGACAAGTTGAATGTGATTCTAGCTGATGTATTTGTTGACCGGCCTCCGAGCTTTGGCCCTTTAAATTTAGTTATGTTACAGACTGCCCACACCCCTACAGGGGTGTTTATATGTTGACAAGGAGAAAACTTCTGTGTATATTATTGAATGGATGTATTTGCCTTCAACCCCCCCACGGAATATATATCCATATATGGATGCCTTGGCCGATTTGCTTCGTAAAGCTCGGCATCGAGCTTTGCAGTTAACTGGGTTTGATCTTTTTAAGGTGTGTCTTCCAATCACCCGGGATGAATTTTACCATTTACAGCAACACTCCCTTGTTTGGCAAATAGCCTTTTGTGATTATGTAGGAGACATTGCATATAATTCCCCCAAGGATCCTCGTTTAGTAATTGTGCAACAGGTTCGCTCACGCTCAAATCCAAGCTTTCCCCTGTACCCTTACAAGCCATTACAGTGTTTACTGATGGTTCCCCACACGTGGGGTTGTAGCCTACCAGCACCCTGATACTAATGCATGGCAGACTCGGTTTACCTTGCCTCAAAAGTCAGCCCAACGATCAGAGATTGCAGCAGTTATTTTGGCTTTTCGGCTTTTTTGTGATCAACCGTTTAATTTAATAGTTGATACTGTTTATGTTTATCAGTTATTGGATCACCTTCCACATTCTTTATTAACCCTCATTTGGATGCTGATTTATTGTCTTTGTTCCTCACCTTACAATACTTATTATCTCTCGACGACATCACTTGGTGTTTGTCTGTCATGTCAGGAGCCACACCGCTCTTCCAGACATGCTTACCCAAGGCAATGCTTATGCTGATTTAGCCCTTAAACAGCTACGGATGCATTCCTTGTTTTCTGATCCTATTGATAGTCATGCCTTTTTTCATCAATCTGCTAAGGTTTTGGCTAAACAATTTAATTTGCCGCTCCCTCAAGCTCAGCAAATTGTTCGGTCTTGCCCCACTGTGCCATGATTCCTGTTAGCCTTCCCTCACGCGGTTAATCCCAGGGGACAGAAGCTAACCAGTTGTGGCAGATGGATGTCACAATGGTTCTTTTTTAAGCCCTGTAATCATGTTCATTTAACTGTTGATACCTTTTCAGGATTTATTTGGGCTACAGCCCAGCGCGGTGAAACAGCAACCCAGGTTAGCAATCACGTTTTGCATTGTATTGCAGTCATGGGAGACCGAAGAAATTAAAAACTGATAATGCTCCCGCTTATGTTTCTCGACAATTCTCAGACTTTTGCTCTCAATGGCAAATTCAATTGTCTCATGGTATTCCCTATAATTCTACTGGCCAAGCTATTGTGGAACGGGCTAACCGCTCCTTCAAACACTTTTGGAAAAACAACTTAAAGCAGGGGGAAACCCTAGGACCGTAAGGGATGTACAGCAGAAATTATACATTTTGTTATTTACTTTTAAATTATTTAACCTTGAATTCGGATTCTTACTGCCCTGCGGATCGCCATTTTAAATTTTCAGTGCCCATGGAACGACCCTTGGTATATTATCGACAGCTGCCGGATCCTGAGTGGAAGGGCCCAGTGCCGCTTATAACATGGGGACGAGGGTATGCTTCTGTTTCCACTGATACAGGTCCAGTGTGGGTACCAGCACGGTGCGTGAAACCTGCGGTGAGGTATGGCGTGGCACCAAGGCCTGAAGAACCCGATCCCGAACTTCCAACTGACGTTGGGGAGAGACTCAGGGACCGCGCCTGACCAAGCGCCGGCAGCGACCTGAATCACCTGCATGCCATCCAGTGACTTGGGGAGACATCAAGGGCCTGGTATCTGCAGGACAGCGGCGGCTGATGCTAGCGCAGCAACCAGAAACCCCGGAATCCCTGTTCCTTGCGATCCTGGCTCAGATAACTGCTAACTCAATGTTACTTGTTTGCTTGATTTGTGTAATGACAGCTTCGGGAGTGGAGGGGAACCAGCAGCACCCCTCCCTTCGGGAGCGGATGTCCTTTAATATTTGGGAACAATTGGCCAAAACGGCAAACACGTCTCATTTCTGTTTGTCTGAAAGTGTTAATGCTGGGGAACTGTTAGGCTCATGCTTGATTCCAGTTTGCCATCGCCCAGAAGGGATTCGCAATAAACGGAATCGCTCCATAACATATCCTACCATGGCTAATTGGGGCCCAGCGCAACATTTTTTGCCCACAGATGCCTTATCCCTTCACACCCCTTATGTAGCCAATGGCTTAAATATCACTTGTGCACGAATGGTAAATTGCAGTGATAAGAGAGTGCCAAAGGGATGTATGAAACTTAAATATGATAATTTTAATTGTTCAAAGTATGTTAATGTATCCTTTAATTATGCACACATTATACTCCCGACAGGTTGGTTTTTTACGTGTGGTGTTAGAACTTTTAATTATATTCCTGCTAATCTTAGTGATGGCACGTGCTGCTGTCTTAGCAGATTGACTGTTGTGTTGCCTTCTAAACCTATTCAGCAACGGCGCATACGATCTATGGAACTGCCAGGAGACTGTGATCCCTCGGTGACATTGCTTAGTGAAGCAGAATATGTGTCTCTTGCGACATCACTAGTCGGAGTTCCAGCGCTGGCTGTATTAAATGCACGCCAACTTAATAAATTGGCATGCTATGCAGTGAAAGCATTAAATGCAACCTCTTCAGCTATTAGCCTTTTAAATTCAGAGCAGCATGAGTTAAGAGATGCGATTTTAGATAATAGAGCTGCCATAGATTTTTTGCTATTAAAGCATCATCATGGTTGTGCATTGATTAAAAATAATGTGTTGCTTTAATTTGACAGATAACAGCCGCTCATTGAGGGACGACTGGAGGAGCTAAAGAATCTCACTCACAACATAAGACAGGACGTGGGATTCAGCGGGTTCTGGGATTGGCTCACTGGGTGGCTACCTGATTTAACTTGGCTGAGGACGGCCTTTGGATATTGCATAATTGGGATTGCTGGACTTGTGGGCTGTTGCTGTTTTATTCAGTGCCTTCCTTCCTTGTATCAATGCTGTACAGCTACTTGGTCCTCAACGGCCAAAGCTATAAGGCTGTCTGCTGACGACGTGGCACGTCTTGAGAAACAGTTGAGGGGGTACCAAGACCCGCAGTTTATTAGAATGAAACAAGGGGGATGTAGGAATGACCTCGGGCCCACAGGCCTGGATACCTTATTATTGAGGCATTTGTTCTTGTCTGCAAGCTGCGCACACCCGGTTTCTTATCACAGGAACTTGGCTTTCCTCCATCCTCCCCTGTACTTTCACACAGACGGCCCCGTTTGCATCTGGCGGTGTTTTGTAACTTCCCCCCCTTGCAGTTTCTCACAGGACTGCCGTGTTTGCAGCTGGGGCTGTTTTTGCAACTTGTTATGCTGTTGAGCTCGTGATGGAAGATTTTTGTAAGAAATCTTGATTTGTGCTGTGCAATTGCGCATGTGCAATCTTAGATAATAAAAGAGGCAGGTGAACTCAGAAAAGCAGCTTTTTCACCTCCTCAGTTACCCTGAAACTTGGTGTCGAGTCTTTCCTTCACTCAGGAAATTCCAGTATTTCAATGTTTATTTTTGTTCCTGTGATAGGGCAGCTGCCCCTCACTGGCAGAAAAGGAGTTAAAAGCAGCCCTAAGGAGGCTGTGCCAGAGGCAGGCAATTAGAAAGGTGCTGAGAGGAGCAGCCAATCAGATATAACATGGTAAAGCAGTGATCTGGGGGGGGCAGGGCTGCGCGCTCTGGCAGATCAAAGCAAGTTCGATATAACGCGGTTTCACCTATAACGTGGTAAGATTGTTTGGCTCCCGAGGACAGCATTATATTGAGGTAAAGGTGTACCATGAAACCTCTCCCAAGATTCAGATTTTAGGATCCAAGATAGAAAGAGTTTAGGAAACAGTTTGTCTTCTCCAACGAAAGACCAGGAAATTGGGCCCCAACCCAGCAAAACACTTAAGCACATTCCTCACTTGAGACGAGTCATATGCTTAAATCTAGCACATGTTTAAGTGCTTTGCTGGATCAAAGCCATCAAATTTAGAAGAGAGGGTAAAGCTGAACCATTAAGAACCGCAAAATTTTCCTGTACACATGCTGAGTATAGCAAGAACTCTAGCTGGAGGATTAAGTGTTTTACATATAATGTCTATGTCCACCAGGTTAGGCCATCAAACAGCAAGTTTGTCATGTGAGTTATATAGTATTATAATATGAATGGTAGAACATAAGTGGACATGAAACTTAACGTATGGACTTGTCCTATGGAAATGTAAAACCACTTCGACATTTAATATAAACACGAGGTTGGAGTCATCTCTACTTACTAAACTAATCACTTTGTGCCTGGTCCTTCTGCTCATTTGTTTGTTTTATACATCCCTTGTCTTCTGATTGTAGAGATTGTAAACTCCCTGGTAAAGGGCTTTTGTGCCTACAGCATCTACCACAAGAAAGCCCTAATTCATAATTGAGTTTTCTGCAACAGAGTAAGTGACTTAAACTGATACTTTAAGCACAATGTTAGTATGATGCAAAAAATAAATATTTAGTATTGTGAATAGACATGAGAATTAATTGTTCATTGATTAAATTAATCCAGGATGTTGATTATCCATGATATCATAAGAAGTTGTCTTAGTTTTATTACTAAAACCAAATAGGAGCAATGGAGACACCAAAAACTATTTAAGAAACTCTGAAAGATTTTCATTCTGATTACCCAGAAGGTCACCCAGAGCATATAGTTAATTGCCCTCTTTTTAGTGTTTGTATAAGTCTAAGTAAAGAAATGCTGGAATGGTTCTAAAACCAAGCACAAAATATCAGGGTTGGAAGGGACCTCAGGAGGTCATCTTGTCCAACCCCCTGCTCAAAGCAGGACCAATCCCCAGACAGATTTTTCCCCATATCTCTGAATGGCCCCCTCAAGGATTGAACTCAGAATCCTGGGTTTAGCAGGCCAATGCTCAAACCACTGAGCTCTTATTACAGGAAATGATACATTACCCATTTCAACATTATGCAGTGAAAATTATTGTAAAGTCTGTCAAAATGAAACTGTTGTCTGAAAGAACCTAAAGATGAAATGTTGATGAAAATTTCATCATAATGAATACACTATATTCCAAGTAGACAATTAAAACATGCATAACCTTTTCTCTACAGTTCCTATGTAGCTTTATACTAAAAATATGTTTAAGTGACAAATCTAATTACACAAATCCAAAAGTTGAAAGAAACTTTCATAAAATGTATTTTACAAAATAATGTCAAGTAGTTATTTACTTAATGTGAAAAACATTTTTCAATACAATAAAACAGCTTCAGGGAATGAAAAAGTAGTTTTCTTTAACTGGCAGGAACTGTGGCTATTGTAGATAAAAAAGTATTTTGTAGGTTTAGGTAAGGAGGAAAAGTTTTATTCTGATTAAATACATTTCTATGTCTATTTTTATAGCTTCTGTTCTAATATATTATCTCTTACAGACAATGTATGTTGATTTTGCCCCTCTAAATTTTGATGGCTTTTCCTATTGTGTGAAAGCATTGTATTAATGTATATGTTAAGATTGCAGAGTATATTCACAATTTACCCTTTGTGTTAAAGAAATTATACAGTATATGAAATTACTTTATTATTTGTATTGTTCTGTGCCTAGAAACCCCAAACAAGATTGAAGACGCATTATGATAGGCACAGAAAAACAAACCTATAGTGAGAGAGACTCCCTGCTTCAAAGGGCTTACAATATAAAAGGACAAGAAAGACAACTCAACAGTGGGAGAAAGAATTTCTCATTTTACAGCTGGGAAACTGACTTAGTATGTTAACTTGTCACAGAGACTTCGTTATTTGCCAGAGGTCACTCAAGGTCTGTCTCAGAGCTGGAAATTAATGATTTCCTGAAACCCAGTTGACATTGTCCAGATGCCGTGTCATATTTTCATCTGAAATAAGGCCCCGCAGCTGCGTCTGCTCAGTCTCCTGACAGCCTAATGTGCATCACTGGGTTGCATCACCTAGACTGCCTGACGGAGTGTCCTGTCTGATAGACTGAGGAAGCTAGCAGGCTTGCTTAAGGCAAACAGCAGTTTGCCAGTTGTTCAAAGCATTGGCAAAGGGTACGTCTACACTACAGGATTATTCTGATTTTATGTAAACTGGTTTTGTAAAACAGATTGTATAAAGTCGAATGCATGCGGCCACACAAAGCACAATAATTCGGTGGTGTGCGTCCATGTACCGAGGGTAGCGTCGATTTCTGGAGCGTTGCACTGTGGGTAGCTATCCTGTAGCTATCCCATAGTTCCCGCAGTCGCCCCCACCCATTGGAATGCTGGGTTGAGATCTCAATGCATGATGGTGCAAAAACGGTGTTGCGGGTGATTCTGGGTAAATGTTGTCACTCATTCCTTCCTCCGTGAAAGCAATGGCAGGCAATCATTTCACGCCCTTTTTCCCTGGGTTGCCCTTGCAGACACCATAGCATGGCAACCATGGAGCCCGTTTTGCCTTTTGTCACTGTCACCGTATGTATACTGGATGTCGCTGACAGAGGCGGTACTGCAGCGCTACACAGCAGCATTCATTTGCCTTTGCAAGGTAGCAGAGATGGTTACCAGTCGTTCTGTACCATCTGCTGTGCCATTGTAAATTGGCGATGAGATGATGGTTATCAGTCGTTCTGTATCGCCTGCTGCTGTCATGGGTGCTCCTGGCTGCCTTTGTTGAGGTCGGCCGGGAGTGCAAAGACAAAAATGGGAATGACCTCCCGGGTCATTTCCTCCTTTATGTTGTATCTAAAAATAGAATCAGTCCTGCTAGATGCTGGGGCAGTTGTACTTAGAGAACCGAGTGTATCAGAGAACCAAAGCACAGCCGCCTCTATTCAGATCCCACAGAACTGATGAGCGCATGCCATCTAGGGGTTGTCTTGTGCAACACGTCCACCTGTTGCTTCTCTCCTCCCCCAAACCCTTCGGGGCTACCATTGCGGTCCCCCCATTGTTGTGTATGAAAGTAATAAAAGATGCAGGAGTAAGCACACTGACTTTTTAGTGAGTAAAATGAGAGGAGGCATCCTCCAGCTGCTTATGATATCTTCAGGCAGGAATTAAACGGAGAGAGGGAGCGGAGCGCAGCATCCCGCTGTTTTGATTTAGTCCAGGCAGTACAGAATCTTGTCTTTGACATGCAGGTGGAGTCTGATGAGTTCAGCTCCAGTTGCTATGATGAAGACACTTATCAGCCGTTTCTGTACCATCTGCCGGGAATAAGCGCTGGGAGTCCATTCTTTATTTTTACCATGGTGCCCCCGCTGACCTCACTGAGGCCAGCAGGAGCACTCCAGGCTGATGACAGAGGACGTTACCAGTCCTACTGCACTGTACACATTGCCACTGGAGAAGGGAGGGGAAGGGATGCTGCTGTCCATTGCCAGCACTCGTGATCTACCAGCAGGCATTGCAGTAGACATACGGACATTGAAAAAGTCAACCAACGATTTTGTTCCGCTTTTGTTCACGGAGTGAGGGGAGGGGAGTAAATTGAGATATACCCTGAACACCCCCAGACAACGTGTTTGACCTACAGCCATTGGGAGTTCCAGCCCAGAATGCAATGCCTTTTCAGACTGCAGGGACAGTGGGATAGCTGGAGTCCCGTTCACCCTCCCTCCCTCTCCTTCCATGAGGCATCCATTTGATTCTTGGCTTTCGGTTGATGCTTGTCACGCAGGCACTGTGTAGGCCTGGAGATTTTTTTCAAACGCTTTGGCATTTCGTCTTCTGTAACAGAGCTCTGATAGAACAGATTTATCTCCCCACACAGCGTCAGATCAGTCCATGCTGGAACTCTTTTTGGATTTGGGACTGCATCGCCACCCGTGCTGATCAGAGCTTCACGCTGGGCAAACAGGAAATGAAATTCAAAAGTTCGCAGGGCTTTTCCTGTCTACCTGGCCAGTGCATCTGACTCCAGATTGCTTTCCAGAGCGGTCACAGTGGTTTACCTATCCAGTCATAATGCCTTTGACTCCTTTCGTGCTGGCCTAATGTGCTAGGTTAAAGCTAGTAAATAAATATCCTTATTAGCCAAACTATCTCTAAAAGGCACTGACATGATGCTAAATCTCTAAATATTTTTAGCAAACTAAAACTTGTAGTTTAAAAATGTAGGGTGGTATTTGCCCTTGTGCTTCATTTCACCCAATAGTATACCACATATTGTCCCTCTCCGCAATCGAGATTTTGAAATGACTACTCTGAAGTTGTCAGAATTACATCATCTTGGAGGACACTCATCACAAATACTGTAATTTGGTTTCAAGAAAGAAGATGTTCAATGATTTTTTTCGACGTGTGTATTTTATTGGTAGAACTCACCTAGTCTTCTATTTGACTTGGAACTTCCCACAAGCTCAACCTCAGGAAAGGATCATGAACCTGGGGCTAAGCTTTTGGCTGGTGCATAGCTGTAGAACTCCCCTTTGACATTCATCCCCAAGCCACATTCATCCTACAGTCACTTACTAAGTCACACCTGCAACTCCTTCATCCTGCTAGTCTTTTGCTTGAAGGGGCTATTCCTTGTCCCTCTTTCCCTCCCTGCCCCCCATTTATCTTTCAGTATGTTTGTCTCCCATCACTAGCTTTTCTGAGTTACACATTCACTAGTGGATTTATCTTTGAATATCCTTTCACAATAGGTTAGTATTTATCTTATTTCAAAGATGAGGCATAGGGTGGATTAAGGACTTGTCCACAGTCATACAGGATGTGGCAGACCCAGGAATTGAACCCTCATCTCCTTAGCGTCTAACAAGAAGATTACATAGAAGATAATTCTTCCTCACAAGACTGCTGTAAACTCAGCACCCTCCCCCACAAAGGAAGAGAAACTGTATTGGGGGGATTTTCCAAATCACCTAAATGATTTAGAAACCTAAGTCATATTTTCAAAATTAACATAAAATTGCTTGGGAGCCAAATTGTCATTGAAAGTCAATAGTATTTAGGTTTCTGACTGCCTATGCCACTTTTGAAAAATATAGGATTTAGGTTTCTAAATCCCTTATGGGTTTTGGAAAATTTTACTTTGTCTTAATTTGCAACACAATAGCTATTTTGTCCCCTCACTTATTGTTGTCAATAACAGAGAAATGGAATGCTGATCATTGTGTTACAATGGGAAGTGTCTGAAACAAAGCAATACCTTCCTGTCATGTATTGTTCTTTTTTCATTTCCAGAAAGTGGATAAAAAAACTGAATGTGACATGTTGATCCCTAGCTAAAAAGTGTTCAAAATGCTTTCCCCTAATTCAGAAAAAAAACCTACCATGGCAGCCTAGAGGCCCATAACGAGACTAGGGGCCAGAATTGTAATGGTATATGGATTTTAAGAATGCCAGCATGCCTCTCCCACTGAAATGCATAGGAGTTAACCACCTAACAGGATTTTCAAAAGTTCGTAGACACTTATCTGCATCTTTAAGTGTCTAAATACCTTAAAATCCTGTTCCTGGTTCTCTGGAGCTGACTGCTGACCCATCGCACAAACTTGAAGGGAAAGCAGAGCAATCATTCCCCTTACTCTTTCACACCCGCAAAACAATAGCAACATTTCTTCTGCCTACTGGCTAGTTCCATTTAAAGCCATACTATCAACGTGGGAAAACTCCAGAGGCTAATTTTTTTTCATGGGAGTGTGTGGTGCCTAAGGCCTGGTCTACAATACAGAGTTAGGTCAACATAAGGTAGCTTATGTTGACCTAACCCTAAGCGTCTACACTATAATGTTGCTCCCGCTGATGTAAGTCACCCACAACACCAACCTAATAACTCTACTTCCATGAGATGCATAACATGAGAGGAATAACACTTGCAGTTAGGACCACACAGTGTCTGTGTAGGCATTGTGTTACTTACATCACCTATTGGCTGTGAGCCCTGGGGCAGGTGGGGCTCCACTTGTGAGCCCTGCGCCAGGTTGACAGCTTGGGCTGCCAGCCTCAAGGCAGGGAGGCTCCAACAGTGAGCCCCATGTGGGACCAATATCCACCTACACTGCCCCACTTAAGTCAGTGCAAGCTGTCCTGGTAGGGATGTGCACTACCTTAAGTTGACTTAATTTTGTAGTGTAGACAAGGCCTAAGAGGTATATGGCTGCCTGCTCCAGGACTCTATGACAATATCCACATCCATTTCATTTTACACTAGCTTCATTTTTTTGGATAAAGGAATGGGTCTGAAAGTCAGGCATAATTTCCACAAAGTGGAGAACATCTCCAAATGTGCTTATTTTTTTACTATCTGAATAATTTGATTTATGCTCTGAGACAAACCCAATTCTAGATAATACTCTCATGCTATAATAGAGAGCCTTTCCTCACTTCCCCACAAAAAAAAATGTTGTGCAAGAAACTATATTCCTACTCAATGTCAAAAAATGGAAGGAGGTACATATTGAACTATTTCCACTTGAGAAGATAGTGGAAGTGTCTCTTTGAAGGCAAGAAAACTCACATGCAAGGAGATGGCTACTGAAAGAATCTAGAGTTCCTCTCAGAGCACACCAAAGCCAAAGCAACACTCAGTGACGTTTTGCACATATTGCCAAGGGATCCAGAGCTAGCATACTTTCTTTTTCCTTTTTTAAAAAATGCACAGGGTGATTAACCTCTAAAGCTAACTACCAAGGGTAGTGGTAGATTCCTCATCTCTTGAGGTTTTCACTTCAAGACAAGATGTCTTTATGAAATATATGCTTTAGTCAAACAAAAACTTGGATTTGATACTGGAATAGCCAGGAACAAAAACTGATTTAAAGAACTGAAAATGACATACTGCAAAGTACAGATGCTGAGTTTTACCCATGTTTACATCAAGATGTTTTCAGCAAAAGGTTATGGTTCAAAGGTAACATAACTATGTCTGTGTATATCATTTAATCTAAGTCATGGCTGCTCAAAAAACCCCCTAATATCTAACTATCTATATATATTTGGCCTGATCCAGCACCCCTCTAAATAAATAGGACAAGTCCTATTGATTTCAAAAGGTGCTGGATCAGGCCCTAGATAGTTATAAATTAACCAAAAACAGTTCTGAAAATATTTTGGTTATGGTTTGGATCTAGAATTTTGTGGAAAATAGATTTTCGGTTCACTGTCCATTCCAAAAAATAGTTTAAAAAGTCAAAATGAAAATAAATTTTTGGGCTAAAACCAAAAGTAAAAAAAAGTGAGTTGGTCAAACTGGAATGTTTTATGTCAGCATTTCCAAATCATTTCAATGTTTTGGGTTTGGTCAAACGTATAAGGCAAACTCCACAGAAATCCATGAATAGTTTGAGGTTGATTGAACTGCATTATTTTAGAAAATAAATTATTTACCGAAACAGAAATAGGGTGTGGGGGGACAGCCCAGCTCTATTTGGATCATACATCATCATCCCACTATAAAATTTCATATTAGGGGGCAACGACAAATAATTCTAATCTTTACTCATTTTGTTTTTTCAGCAATCCCTATGCCATTAACTGAAACACCTGACCAAACTGTTTATCCAATGGATACAAATTGTGAAATATGGGCTTGCAGCACAAATCTCTCTCCTTCAAATTGAATGAGAAATAAACAGGAACCAGAGACAGCACAGTTGGCTCAGTCCACAATAGGCTCAGTGATATTAATACCACAGATGTTCCAGATGAAGAGTTTGTCATATATGTGTTGATTGATGGGTTGAATTCATTCAAAGCACAGGGAAAAGCTGAGATGCGTTAAATAGTTGGCAACTATGCAGATCAATCAGAGCAATACCTCATTGTCCATGAGACAATGACAGGAACTGATGCTGTATTTGACAAGTTCACAGACATCAATTCTAATAAGAGCACAGTTCAGTGTAAGAGCATTAGCCGACAAATGGTGTTGCTACATGACTCTAGCCCTTGAAGGATGTGAGACATGGAATATAGTGCAGATGGGCTCTGAGCTCTTGCAAGTTGTATACAGTGAAAACGATATGCTTCTACTCTCCAATGCGTTTCTCTGTAGAAATTCTGTTTTGCCAAAAAGAAAGATCTAGTGAAAAATATTGGACTACCAGAAAAAAAAAAACCTGTGGTTGGAAAATTGTTCCAAACAGACTAAAAATTATCTGGGCAGGAATTCCAGCCATCATCTCAGATCACTATAAAACATTCAAATAAAGAGCAAAGTATGGTTCATGCAGCCATGGAATTTTAAAAGGCTAATCTTATATAGAATGATGCTTTGGATATTCTCAATATTTATAGGTTGTGAAGGGAGAATGTGTGTTACTTACAAAGCTAAATATCCTGAGAGAGGTTTAAATGGTTTTTAAAATGCTTCATTGTTATTATAGTGCATTATCATTTATTATTTATATAGCATCCAATAGTCTGCTAAGAACATTACAGGCATATAATAAATCAAAACAAGTGACACTAATTGGTACCCTTTTCGACAGGCTCAGCAGAGTCAACATGGAATGAAGGAATATGGAGACGTAAGTACACTTATCCCCTTTACAATGCAGGAACCTTGAAACCACACCTGCCTTGCAGGAATAGCACACCATTTTAATGAGACAATGTTATGCAATGGAATTCATCTTGCAGGGTCTGAAACTTCAGGCAAGAGAAGTGAAATGCTAAATCTTCCATAGGTGGAAGAACAATGAGGACAGCATGAAGAAATTTGCACTGTTAATCCATGATCTCTAACTATTTTTTGGTCCAAAAGACTGGCAGTCTCCACTGGTATCAACTGAGCACCTTTTATGAGCTTTTTACACATTATCAGTAATATAAATAATTAAAAGCTGGGTAGGAAAGCACTAGAAAATGTTTACTTAGGATCTGAAGATTGGAGCAACACTGAAGATGAAAACTGGAACTAAAATGGCAAAGGAATGGTTATGTCATGAGAAGACGAGACACATTGTTACATTTATGATGGAAGGAAGACGCGTGAAGGATGGAGTGGGTAGGCATTTTCCCTCTGATTTTCTGATGGAAAATGCAATTTATTCAACATCTAAAATTTCTGTGGGGAAAAAATCTTTAATCTTGCTGAAAATTTTCAGATTTTCATTGGGAAAGTTGAAATAAAATATTTCATTTCACATCTGTTAAACCAAAATTGGAATATTTTGTTTTGTTGAACTGACCCTAAACATTTCAAATATATTCAACAAAATGTTAAAATATATTTCCCAACCAGCTCATTGCCTTTTGGGAGGTATAATTCAGACTTCTTTCTAGCCTATGGACTGAGATCCCTGGATGCTTGTCTCTGATAACGCACCATGGATTTCTCTTCTGTGTGGCGCATCATGTGAGATTGACCCTGGTCCATAAGGGAGAATGGGGATATCAGGCTCCTGAACTAAAATTCCCACGAGGCACTGAGCCACAAAGGGAAAATGCAATGTAATATTGAACTAACTCAAAACAAAGCATTTTGGGTCAGTTCAACAAAATGGCTGCACCATACCTTTAAGCAGGAGGAGGGAAAGCAGTAATTTGGTTGGCTGAATGAATGAAGGTAACTGCTTTATGGCTGGGATATAGGGAAATGAAAACTGCTGCAAAAGGGTCAGAATGGTTGCTGACTCATCCCCTGGACATGAGGGGCTTAAAAGGGGCAGCTCTGTGCCTTAACTCTCCCTTTTGCATGGAGCAAGCTGAGACAGCACCTACCATCCCTCCATTTTAGGTGATGAAATACCAGGTTTGGTCTAGACCTGCTGTGAGCATTATGTTACCTGCCCCTTTGTTTAGGGGGGCTAGGAAGAAATGTTTCCCTTGCCACTGTATTGGCTTGGGTGCAGTTTTTTTTTCTGCCTTCCTCAGGCAGGTTTAGGAAGAGCTCTGTTCATGCATGGCATGATAGATGGAAGGCTATATGTTGCAACTCTTTATTTAAGTGTAGTGCAGATGTCCAGCGCAGGTATTCCATTGGAAAGGCATACAGTGACCAGATAAATGGCTTGGAAAAAGGACTTAAAAAGAAATGATCAGTAAAGGAGCAAATAGGGGGAAGTTGGGGACTCCTATGAATGGTACAGCAGGGAGCCAACCCGCATTCTTATACCCCACCTTAACCCTCCTAAAGGGGGGAAGAGGGGGATGGTGAGGTCCCAGGAATGGATTTGCTGGAGGGACCTGGATGGAAAAAGAGGCGGAGCTGATGAAAGCCCCCCAGGTAATTATAGAATAAACGTGGGGTTACCTGTACTGTTATATGCCGGGTAGTTCCAGACATCTAATAATAAAATTGTGGCTTGATTAAATCCAGGTCAAAAGTCTCCTCTCCTCCTTTCAGTATAGCCAGATAACAAAATATTTTGATTTCAGGAATGTCAAAGTATTTTGTTTCAATTCACATTGGTCTGACATTTCCTGATTGAAGGTTCTCAGAATTTCCATTGCATGACAAGTTTCAATTTTTCAACCTGATTTGGGACAAAACAAATACTGAAATGTCAGAATGTCACGTGGAAGGGAAGTGGATGGTAATTGCCACAATAGTCACCAGTGAAAATGAGAGATGCATGAATGGAAAGCATTTGCAGGAATTTAATGTATCATGTAGCACTCAGGAGACAGATAGCTGGTAGTAGCATGATGATATTTTCAACCTCCAAGAGTCCAAGTATTATAATAATACACCTCTACCCTGATATAATGCGACCCGATATAACACGAATTCAGATAGAACGCGGTAAAGCAGCGCTCTTGGGGGGCAGGACTGCGCACTCTAGTAGATCAAAGCAAGTTCAATATAACACGGTTTCACCTATAATGCAGTAAGATTTTTTGGCTCCCAAGGGCAGTATTATATCGATGTAGAGGTGTATTTTGCATATTTAGTGCACTTTCTATCAAAAGAAAAGAGCACTTGTTGTATTTGCACTATTTACTTCGGAATGTGGCTTCTCTCATATATCACAAATAAATGATTCTTAAGAGACTGAGATCTATGGAGTGGCACTGAAATTCAAATAAAACAGCAGCAGTAATGCAATGAGGCAACTAACTATTTACTTTCTCCCTTAGGAGCATCTTACTCCAACCAAGATAACTCCCTAATCAGTTACTAAGAAAAAAATTCCACTTGAAGAACAGAAAAAACAAATGGCTCTAATTCAAGTGTTCAGTCTGTTAAGGTGAAGAATTAGTATCAAGAAACACAGCAGACAGACACATATTTTCTGTCCAGCTCTAAGTTACTTATACATACTGGGCCCAACTCTCTTCTCATTTGTTGGGAGATACTAACAATAACCATTGGGTCAGTGAATAAAGATCTCTTGCATGTAATTGAAATATTTGGCTTCAGATCTGTAAGTCCTGTTATATGACGTGAGTCAGGAAATAAATCTCAGTTTCTTGCTAACCCTCCTGTGTGTCCTGTGTTCATTAGAGTACTTATGAACAAAATTGAAACAAAACAACAACAAAAAAACCACAAGTGCAGCAATTTTCAAACTATGGGTTGGGACCCCAAAGTGGGTCATAACCCCATTTTATGGGGTCACCATCGCTGGCTTAGACTTGCTGGTACCCAGGACCAAACCCTGAGGGCTTCAGCCCTGGGATAGGGACTCAGATTACAGGTCCACTTGGGCTTCAGCTTTGCGCCCTCCCCTGGAGAGGGGGTTTGGGCTGACTGAGGCTCCAGTACCCCCTCCTAGTGTCACATAGTAATTTTTATTGGCCAAAGAGGGTCACAGTTCAATGAAGTTTGAGAACCCCTGCACTAGTGTAAATACATTAGCCTTATTAGAATTACTTGTAATTTACCCAGGTGTAGGTGAGATCAGAATTAGGCACTATGAGATATTTTCAGATACACAGTCAAAGCATGATCATTTTAATGACAGGGAGACCCACTAAGATATCCATCCTGAAAACATTCATCTGAATAGTCCCATTCAATTTATTATTGAAGTGTGTTAAGTAACTCACATTTGAAGAATCAGGACTTAAATTTAGCACATAAATGAATACACACGTGCACACACAAGGATACAAACTTGTTCTTTTGATGTCATAGTTATAGTTCAGTTGTAACTGATATAAATGTAATAAAAATCCTAGTAAATGTACTGTAGTTTGCCTCATAAAAGTAATGAAGCCTTGAAATACAAGATCTCACTACCGGTCTGTGCTATTAAAACTTCACTGAGAATTGAAAAGAAACCACTCACTATTATGTGCCGATTATGGAGTATGTGGATCAGAGAAGTTCAGTGGATATAAACCTGAAGAACTTCTAATTCTTGTGCCTCTACAATTAGGAAGGAGGAAGGAGATTAGCCAAAATACATTAAAAGAAAAAGTCCACAACGCAAAAAGAATGTTTAGGGCTTACAATTCTTTTTATCTCCCCATTATCTTTAGTTTCTGTGGATTTCCTTCCCTTTTGATGTCTGGGATTCTCCAACAGCTTTTCATCTTGATAAATATTTTAAACATATTTTTCTTTCGCATGCATGTTAATTAATCAAGCATCTTTTCCTAGGTGCTGACAGTTTTTTCATCTATATTGTTTGGTGTCTTAGAAAACCCTTCAATAAATTCCTAAATTTAGTCATATCAAATTATGGATGCAAGGTTCCTTTTGTTCCCCTTTGTGTTTTTTTTTTAAATTTTAAATAATCTTTTGACTCTAACATCTCTCATGCCCTTTTATCACCTAACATCCATATTACATAAATTCATTTTAATATAAGAGCATGCAATATTAAAAAGCATGCCACATTTGCTGTATTTGCCATTATTACCCAAGAGACAGAGTTTGTTCACACTATCACTTGAATAGAACCAAACTTTATTAATCTGGAGATAAAGAAGATAATGTAGCCTCATTATTTCTCAGAAACAAGGATGATTTAAATGTCATTCTAATTGGAACTTAATTGCTTCCTTAAAATTATGGTAAGTTTTACATAAAACAACATATTCACATTTATTTGTGTTCATACTTGAACAAGAATTCCTTCGCCCAAAGGACAAAGGTCTGCGGCATCATTTCAGGTAAACTGCAGAACCCAAGCTGTAACCCCCAAGTGCTTAGACTCAACTTTTGAAGACAGAACTCCTTTTTTGAGAGTTGGACAATGATGAGGACAATGATGAGGATGCTATGCTGCCTCTGCAGTACGATTCCCAAATATTTCTGCAACTCATTGAAAATCCTGCTTCCTTGCAATGGAATGTGCCTATTAGAGAGTTGCCAACTTTCATGATTTTAATCACAAATCTCTGGGAAGCCTTATCCACAGAGGAGAATGGGGACATGAGGCACTCGAATGGCAATCCCCTTGAGGCATTTTGGTGACTCAGCGAGATGCAGTTTAATGTGAACTACACTGAAACAAAACATTTTGACATTTCTCAATCAGATTTTTGCAATTTTTTGCTGCATCAAAATTTTCATTATTTTGACTTTTGATCCTGATTTAAATCTTGTTTAAATTTCACAATGATCCATAGGACAATTTTTCCAGTTTTTGATCAGTACTAGTTTCTATGCTTATTATGAGGAGAAGAATGAAAGAAAGAGTGAACCCTAAAGACTCAGAACACCAGAAGGCAAATGAAAACTCCAAATTTATTTATAAAATTATCTGTTTTAAGCCAATCTCATGATTTTAAATGGTCTGACTCATGCTTTTTGGACAATGTGGGCTGGCAATATGGCTGTTACCATTGTTTGAAAATGGGGACCAAAATAATTATGTGTTAGTAAACACACTGCACTTGGTATAAGTAGTACCCAGTCCACACACAAAAGAACTGAAATGTCTCTGTAGTAAGATGAGGCTCAGAAACAAACTCTTGTGTCAGAGGCGCAGTCTGAGGCCTGAAGCCTGAATCAAAGTACTTCCATGCATTGCTAAGCGAAAGCTGGGCTGTGAGCCAGAGGCAGGCCCCACTCACAGAAGTTGGTGAAAAGAAAGTTGTTAGAAGCAGGTGCATTCACACAGAAGTGCTAATAAGAGGAACTCGTGCCAAGATGGCACCTAGACATCCCGATATGAGGACACTCCACAGACATAACAAGGAACAGGCAGGTGCATCTTAAAGACAGGGTCAAAAGGAAAGCATGATGGATAGATCTGTTTGTTTGAAACAACATGATCAAAGGGGGAGACAGCACCCTAATGAGCCAAAGGGCTGTACCTCAAATCATCAGTAAGGATGAGTAATCTATCCTGTAACTGTATAAAAGTAGGTCCCAGAGTGTGCATCTTTGTCTGGCCTAGGGGGCAGTGGAAAGTCCGCCACTGACTGAGCCAGTCCATTGCCAGGGGGCACACATTTGAAGTATGTCTTTGTGCTTTGTTTGACAATAAACCTGGCTCAGGTTCCTTCGTACCTTACTAGAGTCTATGGTCTTTGGGGGTTCTCTCGGGGTTTGCTGTGTCAGCTATACGCGCAGAACTGGGGCAGCACACAGAGGGAACATGCACACAGCCGACTTATCATCGAACAAGAGCAGAGCACCACACTTTTAGCTACTGACAACAGTCTCTAGGCTTTCTGTATCAGAGGGGTAGCCGTGTTAGTCTGGATCTGTAAAAAGTGGCAAAGAGCCCTGTGGCACCTTATAGACTAACAGATGTATTGGAGCGTAAGTTTTCGTGGGTGAATACCCACTTTGTCAGACACATGTGTCACATGCGTCTGACAAAGTGGGTATTCACCCACGAAAGCTTACGCTCCAATACATCTGTTAGTCTATAAAGGTGCCACAGGACTCTTTCTAAGCTTTCTGTTACATGTGGGAAGCACAACGTAACAGTTAGGGAATTATGGCCTGTGAGACAGTACATTCCATATGGACATGATTTCATTTTTGTACATAATTTGGTAGAGGCAAAGTTTCAACAATGCTAATCTCTGTCTTTCCCTCTACACTTCTCAAGCTAGAAATATGTAATGTTCATGATAAAAATAATTATTTTTGTGCTTTTAGAAAATAGAATCCCTGAGTTCAGCTAAACACAACCTATCATGATCAATTTATATTGTAGGGCCTTCTGATCACATGGTTGTAGGCTCAGCTATGCAGAGACCCAGAAGAACTATATCATATAACTTCTTACAACAACCCTACTGAAGTGCAAGAGACACCTGAATACATCAGATTTCAAATATTTGTACCTATTTTGAGAGAAAAATATGTCGTCCACTTTCGCCAATCTTTTTTTGAACCTGAAATTATACTGCTCTTCCATTTTTTAATAGGCAAGAGCAAAAAAAAATTAAGTCAAGAGTACTTATTTCAGAGCTCAGAAAAGAAACTAATATGAAGTCTCAATGAGAGGGCAGAGTTATGTTTGACTCATTCTGTAACAGCAGCCAGTTTGGACTAAGCCATGAGAAGTTTCTCAAAGATGGAGCATACAGAAAAGAGCCTGATAGCAACATAATTACATATACCACACATGCAAGTTTCAAATAATTTCAGATTTCACATCAATAGCTTCGCTATATTTTGCACTAGTAGAAATAGACTTACAGACCTTCTTAGCTTGCCAGGACTACAGTCCTTGAATACCCCAAACTCTCACCAATATCAAGGAGAATTTTTGAAGTTCAATGAAGATATAACTAAGTCTTTTTCCGATCTCTAACTTTTGTGATCCGATGCTTTGCCTTTCTAGTCACACAAGTGTACTGCTCCATGCATTTTATTTGCATGTTGTGTCTGAGAGAACATAAGCAGTGAAGCATGAGGGCCTTCAAGTGCTTTCTTAGCTGAACAGTTTGTTTCAATTTCTAGAGTTCAAAAAGTTTAAACTTTAAAGTTATTCTGAAATTCTAAAATTATGCAGTTAGTACAGAGTCCACTATTGTGTGAAACAATTGCATTTTCATCTTGTCCTTTTCTTACCCCTACTTTTAGTGTTTGCAAATGTTACCGAAATGTCGGGTCCGCCTAGCTGAGAGCCAATGACAGCTAGATAGAGATAAGGAAAGGTTGCTTTATTCTGCAGAAGAAAGGAGAGTTCTGTACCTTGGTACAAAAAACTCTACTCCATGCAAAAACCAAGAATCTTTTATATACACTCACACACAGGCTTTGGTCGTGTTAGCATTTGATTGGTGGTTAGCAAACCCTGCACTTCTGCAATCTGCTGAGCAAAAACCAGCTCTGGACCAGCTTCATCTGCCTCAAGATTGATAAGGAAAGACAGTTCAAAAGTTCAGGCTACTGTGTCCGTGAGGTGTCCAATTTCTCCTAATGGTTGCCAGCTATTATAAGGCTACTAGCTGTTAGAGGGGGCTGCTAACTGTTACAGTCCCGCCTTCGGGCCTGACAATCCAAATTGTCAGGCCCATTACGCAATTTGCGATCAAACTGGAGGGAAAAATATTCTCCTACAGAGAGTAGAGCCCTTAGTAACAGCACTATACAAATATTTTGCACATTGCAACATTACCCAAGCAACACAGAGAAAGAAAAGACAGAAAATAATCCATTTAACAGTCGGAACAAAAGCTTTAGTCCCTCGAGATGTTCAGTTTTCCAGGTATCGTCTGCTTCTGGCTCTTCCGGGTTGCAGTGGGAAAAGCTGGCGGTGCTCCCTCGAAGTCCAATGTTGTCTGTTTCTGGCCTCGGCCTAGGGGCTAGCTTGATTTGGGTGTGGTGGATCCAGGTATCCCGTTCCCTTACTTGAATTGCAGTGTGGGAGATAAGAAGGACTTGAAAAGGGCCAGCCCACTAGGGCTGGAGAGGCTCGATTTTCCACTCTTTTACATAGACCCAATCCCCTGGCTGGATCCGGTGAGCAGGTGCATCAGCGGGTAAGGACTGAAATTTGCTGCATACCTGTGAAGAGACATGAGAGTATTTTGAAGGGAAACAATGTATCTGGTCAACTCCTCTTCCCCCCAAGTTGCTAAATCAGTCACAGGTCCTGGGTCAGCAAATCTGTTGTATGGCCTGCCGAATAAGAGTTCAAAAGGTGAGAGACCAAGCCAACTCCTAGGGGCAGTTCAAACTGCCAAGAGGGCCAAAGGCAGAGCCTGAAGCCATTTTAACCCAGTCTGTGCACATATTTTGGAGAGCTTAAGCTTTAAGTTTGGTTCATTCTTTCCACTTGCCCAGAAGATGGTAGTCTCCAAGGAGTATGTAGAAGCCAGGTGATACCTAGGGCCTTTGTGATATATTGGATAACCTAGGCAGTGAAATGAGTCCTTGATCAGAGTCAATAGACCTAGGAGGACCAAACCTAGGCATAACATGGTTCAGTAAGGTTTTCCCCACTTCCAAGGCAGTTGCTCGTCTAGTCGGGAATGCTTCAGTCCAGCCAGTCAGTTGGCATACAATTACAAGAAGATACTTGTAGCCTTGGCACTTGGGCATCTCTGAGTAGTCGATTTGGAGCCATTCAATGGGCGTATATGCCCATAACCTTGCTCCAGGGGGGCCTTTTGGTTCCCCCTTGGATTGAATTTTGCACAAATGTCACAGGTGGAAAGGACCCTTTTGGCTTCCTGGAATACCTCAGAGGCATACCAAAGTCAGTTCACAATAGCTGCCATGGCCTCTGCTCCACCGTGTGTTTCTTGGTGTAGTTTAAATAGGGCAGGACTCAGAGCAGTCCGGAGCAAGGTTCTTCTCCCATCAGGTAGCTGCCACTACCCCCTTGGTGTCTTAGTGGCCCCTACGTCCTCCCAGAGACTAACCTCTGATGGTTCAGGGACAAATTGGACCAGGGTTGATGGGGGAAAGGGTGTGAGCACCATTTGGTTGGTAATACAAGGTTGTAGGGAGGCCGCTTTAGATGCTGCATCAGCCAATTGGTTCCCACGGATGGTGGGATCATCTCCCTTCTGGTGGACATGAACATGAATAATGGCAATCTCGGATGGCAGGTGCACGGCCTTTAATAGTTCCAGAATTAAAGGCTCATGTGCTAGTTAGTGCCACCGGAAGTAATAAAACCCCTCTCTGCCCAGAGTTGGCCTAGGCATGGCAAATGCCAAAAGCATATTTTGAATCAGTATAGATGTTTACAGACTGACCTGCTGCCAGCTCACATGCTTGGGTGAGAGCTACCAGTTCTGCTGCCTGGGGTGAGATGGAGGGTCCCAGGGGCGCAGACTGTAATACCTCAAACTGGGTAGATACTGCAAATCCAGATATTCGTTGGTCCTCCATGACCTGTGCCGAGCCATCTGTATACAGTTCCAGGTCAGCATTTGGAATGGGCACATCTGAAAGATCTGGTTGAGGTTTTTCCTGATAATGCACTACTTGAAGACAATCATGTGAAGGCTTATGATCGTTGTCTGGAAAAGGTAAAATGGTCTCAGCGTTCAAAGTATAGCGTTGCTCAATCTTCAGATTGGTTCTGGACAATAAAGAAACTTCCAAATGGGTCAGTCTCTGAGAGGTTAAATGATGAGTGCCCTTTTGGACTAGCAGTAGTTGGACTGCATGTGGGGTCCATAGGACCAGCGGATGGCCTAAAGTAACCTTCTCTGCTTGGGGTACCAGAAGGCCAGCAGCAACCACCACCTGAAGACAACCAGGAAAGCCTTGTGCCACCCGATCCAATTTTTGGGAATAGTAGGCCACAGGTCATTCCTTGGGCCCAAAAGTTTGGGTCAGGACACCTGAGGCAACCCCTAGTCGCTCATGAACATAGAAAACGAAGGACTTCCGATAATCGGGGAGCCCAAGGGCTGGGGCTGAGGCCAAGGCTGTTTTAACCTCCTGAAAGGCTTTGATAGCCCCAGAATTCCAGTGCAGGGGCTCCTCGGCATCATGGGTTATCTGCTCATAAAGGGGCTTTGCCATTTCTCCAAAACCTGGAATCCAAGAACAACAAAATCCTGAAGGCCTAAAAATCCCCGCATTTCACGTTTAGTCTCTGGCTGCGGGATGTTAAGGATTGACTGGATAAGGGCACTAGATAGAGCTCCATGTCCCGGGGTCAGTACATGACCGAGGTAGGTTACCTGCTCCTTGGCAAACTGAAGCTTAGAAAGGGACACTTTATGTCCTTATCTGCCAAGCAATTTAGCAAGTAAATAGTGTCTGTTTCGCATGTTACCTGATCAGGAGAACAAACCAGGACGTCATCCACATACAAGAGATAAGTGGACCCACCAGGTAGCTTAATATTAGCTAAATCACGTGTCAGAATAGAGGAGAAAATGGATGGTGATTCAACATATCCTTGTGGTAGCCGAGTCCAGGTCAGATGTTCTGCCCACCTGGTCTCTGGATCCATCCATGCAAATGCAAAGATATCCCAGCTGTCTTGATCTAGGGGAATACTGAAAAAAGCATTATACAAGTCTATTACTGAATAGCAAGCAATACCTGCTAGAATGGCAGTCAGGATAGTGTGAGGATTAGGTACCATGTTGTGTCTAGCCTGAACAACTTTATTCACTCACTGCACGCAAGTCCTGGACAAATCGGTATACCGGTTTTCCCTCTGGATCCATGTCAGGTTTTCTGACTGGTAGAATGGGAGTATTGAAAGGAGACTTGGTGTGAACTAGCACTCCCAACCGCAGGAATGTGGTGATAAGGTTCCGGAGGCCTAGCAAAGCTTCTTGCGGGATGGGATACTGATGAATTCGAGGAATTACAATGCCTGGCTTCAAGGTTATATGCACTGGTTCTCTCCGGAGAGTCCCAAGTCTGTTTTTAAAGTGCCCCATAGGGAGGCTTTTACCTCATCTGAGTCGCTCGGGTAGGATCAGGTCCGCAGGCAGGATCGAGTCCTCTGAAGCCTGCGTCAGAACAGCACACAGCTGGGGAAGCTGGTTTTGAGGTAACCAGAGGACGATCCTGTTATCTGAAAAAAGATCTGAGTATGAAATATATAGAACAAATCTCTGCCCAAGAGGTTAACTGGGGAATCCGAAGCTAGCAAAAAAGCATGGGAGGTGGAGACACCAGAGATTTCCACAGTAGCCTCCTGCAACACAGAACAGTCAAACGGCTTTCCGCCTATACCCATTACTGGAATACTGTTATTCATGAGGCTTCCCTTCTTCGGCTTGACAGTAACAGTGGAAAGGGCAGCCCCAGAGTCCAGAAGACAAGAATAAATGGTTCCTCCCAAAGTTAGACGGACCTGGGGGTCATTGGAGGAACAAACATAAGTGGTAAAATCATTCGAATAGGAAGAACCCCCTGGTCGCCATCATTCCTCACTGTTGTTAATGTCTGTTCTCCCCACAGTCATCTGCAGCACATGATTCTTGTGTTTGGGGAGGTGGGTGGGAGTGCTGGGTACAAAGCTGCAATAAGTGCCTCTTTGACATTCCTTTCTGAACACCAGGTAAAGGTCATTTATTTAACATGTAATCCAAAGGGCTATCCTTAGAGGGTTTCTGCTGAGATCCACCCATCCCCTTTTCTGGCACTCAACTAGAGAATTAAACAGAAAGAAGGAGAGAATAATGGTCTAATCCAAAAAATCCAAGCCAGTAATCTCTGCTTACACTGACTGCTACAGGGGACGGCACAGAAGGATCCTAATATGACCTCAGGACTTCCTCCCATGCTATGGCTTCCCCTCCTGAGGAATTACGAACAAGAAGCTCAGTTCCACCCACACACCTAACACCCAAAGGTATAAGACAGAAATACAGTAACCAGGTAACCAGAATATAACCAGAAGCCAGGAAGTGTTTCCTTATCCTATTCGGGCTCACCTTATTGGAGCACGAACTCCAGGGGCCGCGGTGAAGTGAGGAAGAGGAACTAAACACCCCTGTGGCGCCGCTCCTAGTTCGCCGCAGCCATCTGGAGTCCAATGGCCAAGCTAGGAGGGTCCCATCTGGGGTTGCCAGAAACTGTTATTGAAATGTCAGGTCCACCTAGCTGAGAGCCAATGACAGCCAGACAGGGATAAGGAAAGGTTGCTTTATTCTGCAGAAGAAAGGAGAGTTCTGTACCTTGGTACAAAAAACGCTACTCCATAAAAACCAAGAATCTTTTATATACACTCACACACAGGCTTCGGTCGTGTTAGCATTTGATTGGTAGTTAGCAAACCCTGCACTTCTGCAATCTGCTCAGTAAAAACCAGCTCTGGACCAGCTTCAACTGCCTCAAGACTGATAAGGAAAGACAGTTCAAAAGTTCAGGCTACTGTGTATGTGAGGTGTCCAATTTCTCCTAATGGTTGCCAGCTATTATAAGGCTACTAGCTGTTGGGGTGGCTGCTAACTGTCACATAAATGTTCTTAGATTGACAGCTCTGGAGAATTAATCAATAATTTATTTATTTATCATTTTTATTAATAATTTATTAATAACTATTTATTAATAATTTATCAAGAATTTATCAAGTACAGAACAGATAGTAGCAATGCAGCTTTCCTCTCAGTGCCCTGGAGGGACCTTCCATTAAAGATAAGCAGCCAGTTCAGTCTTCATGCCCAGTCTGTAGAGATTTCTAAAAAGGGTTCCAATAAGTTATGGTAGTAGTGTGTTTGTTTTGTGATGTGGACATCCATCCATTAATAAATGAAATAAATTAGTTTGTCTGAGCCCAGCTCCTAGCAAGTGAAAAGGTAATAAGTTTGTTTCTACTGACCTGAGCTAGATCTTTTACTGTTAAATTCAGATGCTTCTATACGCCTCTCTGATGTGATTGATGCACCAGTTGCTAAATATATTGTTCTTCACTCCTCTGACATGCTTCTTTGGCCATTGGCACTAACATTACGACAACTTTGTTCAAGGATTTCTTCTTGTGAAAGATGGCAGCGCCCCCACACTCCATCTGCTATACTGGATGTCTATCGGTTTGTATATGTGAGTCAAGATCTTTCATAAGTGAAAAATTAGTTCCTCTTTCTTTTCTCCTAAGTAATGGATGACGCAGAATGCCAAACAAACCTTTCCATTGCCTTTCCTAAATAAACTTACCTTTACAAAAAGAGTGATTATAGTTTAAATAGACCAAAATGATTCTTAAAGAGTCTGGATAAGGATCCAAGCTGTAGAGACTTATCCTGACCAGACATCTACATTTTGAAGACCAGGAGGCAAGCATAGGGTTCACAACTAGACCCAAAATTCCTCAATATTTGTCTCCTGGTTTTGGTTTGGGCTCTCTTCTCTTCTTTTATTTTTCACCCAGCATAACTCTGATTCAATTTAAACAAATAGTAAAATGTATTCAGATCCTAATTAATCCTTTTATGGCATTTTCTTTCCTCAGGATTATTGCTAAATCATCTCTTACCACTTATCTATTATTTTAAAGTCTCCAGTTCACTTATTACATGGAAAAGAACTGCATTTAAAAGAAAGTTTAGGTTGCAAAGTTACATACTCAAAAGTTAGGAAATGCCAACCTTCATTCTACCCACTTATGTATCCAACCTTTGCCTTGAAAGAGGCAGGAGTCCCATGGAAAAATATCATAATCATGTAATTACAGACTGCATCATAATACATATACATAAGACAGAAATAAGGTAGCATTGGCAACTACAAATTTACATTAATTATTTTTGTTAAAATCTCATGATTTTTAAACCAGTTTCAAGATTTGGGGATTGGAATCATGATTTTTGCAACCTTAGGATTGACAATGCTATCATTTAGTTATTATCACAGATGCAAGTTATACTTCCCCACTCAACTTCAACTTTGCCCCACCTAATAAACACCTGTAAGGTTAAGAGAACATATCACTAGAAATATGTATTTGAATGGGACTGGAGGGTGCTCAGTACCATATTGGTTCAGGCATTTTTTATTTTTTTTAACATAAGTGGACAGAACCTCCTTTTTACAGTTTACCTGGAAGGTTGTGTCTTCACTCACCCTCTACCCCCCTTTAAAAAGAAAGCAGTGAACCTGCTGCACTGAGCGATAACAGAAAATTGTAAAGGGCCAAGTTATCAAAGCAAGAGTGTCTAATATGTCAGGGGCTAGATGGATGTGACTTGATTTTCCTCAGTAAGCTTTTGAACAGGTGGTTGTGAATGACAGATCAGTCCACATCTCTTGTACTTAATACTTCAAATATATTTACTTTGACACAACCTTTCCTAAAAGGATGGAAAACATGAAGGCATAAGGGAACAAAAGACAGTTTATTTGATAAAGTTAACTGCATTTTTAAAGTGACTGCAAGTGAGGAAATGGCTGTATGCTTTATATGGAAAATTAGGATTCAGACTATGCAGTAATCATTTAAAACTTGAAATTTTAAAGAGGAAGAAACAGACCTTTTAAAAAAAATAAAAATGCCCTTTCAGACTGCAATGTAAGATGTAATTATAATCATGTTAATTCCAATACTTATTTATTACTGTCCATTTTGAAGGAAATTCAGTCACTGTGAACAACGATTATGCATTAGTTACACATGTAACAGGTCAAATCACAGTGCATTTAAATTATTGGAATAAGGAAATATATTTAACTATTTTAAAAAATCTCTCAAGAAAAAAAAAGACACTAAGGTCCTGCTCTGTATAGGGAAATAGGGAAATCAGTGGCTGTTGAATTCAACCTTTCATTTAAAAAATCAGACATATATATAAGCAAACATTGAGGGTCAAATTTTGCCACCTTGGTTCACTCTGAGTAGTAATTTTCTCATGAGAAGCCCCATTAATTTCAGTGAAACTTCTTAGAGAGAAAGATACTACACAATCTGAGGAAGTGGCTCACAATCTGCTACTTGGAAACAAGAATGAATTAAACAAATTGTTCTTCACCCTCTCAATTCCTTTTCTACAGCTGCTACTTCTTGCACCGGACAGATGTTCTCCAGTCTATTTCTGGCTCATTTCATCATTCTTCAGTCTTGCAATTACACTTCCCCACTAAATTTGTCTACACAAAACTCCTCCTCTGATTGTAAAGCTAAACATCATAAGAGCCAGCAAAAGCATTCTGTAGGGACGGGATAAGGAACTAGCAGAAGCCAGTGTCATTTCTACTGAGGCAAGAGCAACTAAGAACCTGTAACTGGCTTCCTTTTGCTTTGTTGGCTGTGTTCTGGATAAGAAAAGGAAATCTGTGCCTGGCAGTCCCCATGTAGGTATTTGGGAAATACCCAGATTCAACAGAAGAAAATCCGGACAGCATAGTATTGTGTGCAAATTATACATATAGAAGGGCAGTTCTTAATCCATCTGACCGTAAACATTTATGCCCATTATCTTATTAAAATCTAGCTGCTCTTTCATGTGGTGGTCAGTTTTTGCCACCCTTTCCCTGGGGCAAGTTTATGTGGTAACAGATTCTTGTGGTACGCACTTCTCTTTGGCTAGTCCCTGGCACAAGTGACAGCACTGAGCCACCTGTTTCAGGTGTCCTGGTGATCCTCCTTCAGCGATGCAGACTGTTTTCTGCTTCCTCCCAAGCCCCCAGACAGCACCAACATCTGATGTTCATTACTGAGGAGTTCCCAAATATTCAAGTTACTGCATCATCTACGGGGAAAGGGAGGCATTTTTGTTCTGTGAAGTATTAGCATCCTGATATATTAAACCAGTAGGATTTACTTTGGATCTGGCAATTCATTACTAAACTACAGAGTTATACATGTGTTTAAAATAGGTTTTAAAGTAGGTTTGACTTAAATTAAATGAGTGCAGCTAGAGACACTAAAGAGATTGGTATAGTATAAAAAGAGTATAATCTGCTAAAAACTGGTTTATCCACCTTGGCCCAGACTGTGGCCTGTCTTGTGCTGTGTCACAAAGGAGTAAGGGGGCATATTCACTATTGTGAGGATGAATCAAAGCTGTCAAAAATTGGACAAAATTAACACATGGACGTTTTACTACTATAGAACAAAACATTACTAGAATGTGGCAAAGTTCCTTTAGAGAAAGAACTACAGTGATCAGGCATTTTGGTCTACGCTGGTTAGCCTGTCCTGCAAAATATTCATTCCTATGAGTCTAATTTTCAAGAACAATGCTTAAACCAGATAGAATCAGACTGTTCCTGTGGAAAGGGTGGCTGAAAAATTCTGGGTGTTCTACAGTCATCAGAAGCAAAGCACCTCCTCTTCAGAATAGGAAGTCAATTCAGTATCTGGGGTCTACTCTGAAGGCTAGTAAAGTAACAGGGAATCTTTCCATTGATTTCAGTGAACATTTTGTGGGGACTCTACAGAGCTTCCATGAGCCAGCAGCAACATCATGCTGTATCAGGCATAAAGCAAACAATATTAATTCAGATAAAACTCAGTCCCACATAGGGTTAGTTTATTTTTTTCTTTAATTCCCCTCTCTTTTGCATTGAGAGATCTTACGGCCTTATTTGCAAAATATTATGCACCCTATATATGCATTTTCTAGATACTTTATGACGCGTTGTCTTTTAAAATTCATAACCACTTCATTTTCTAATCCAATAAAGGCCTTTACTTGCTATACCAAACATCCTATAACCACAAGCTTCCCAAACTGATTAGAAAGAGCAATAAAAGAAACATTCTCTGACCAAATAAGGGAATGTGTTACATGCCTATTAAATAAATTCCTCTTCTAAAAGAAAGTTTTCTGTGATACAGATGCCATATGCAGCGATAACTTACCCTCAAACCCTTCATTTGAAAATTGTTTTAAAACTGTTCATATCCTACATTATGCATATATGTTGTATTATCACTTCAGGCATCTCTCTTCAATGAAGACATGCGCGCAAAGCAGAGGCCAGTTATATCACATAACTTATTACTAACCCCAATGCACAAAGTTTTTTGGACAGAAACATTAAACAGTACAGGTATGACACTGGAAGACTGCAGGTTTACAAAGCCAACAGTGGATTAAAAAGTCAAACCTCAGTGCTGGAAGCTTCTCCATAGAAGTGGGCTCCTGCACTTGCTCAGATCCGCAGCAAAGTCAGCAGAACTCAGTGCAGTCACAGGTGTCACCCAAGTAGATCAGTCTGAATGATTGGGGCCTCACTGATTTGTTCACTATTTCTCCTCTTTAGGACTTTGTAGGGGGGGAAACTGAATGAAAGTTCATCTATATTATGCTGGGAAGGAACTAATCGTCTATGCCATATTAAGCAGGTGGGCCAAGCAGTGTGAAACATTTATCCTGAGACTGAAAATTGACTGCAACAAAAAATAGAAAAAAAAGTGACTAGACTTGTGTTATGCCACTCCTCACTCATCCTCAAAATGCAACACCTAAATCAGAGTTAATTTCTCGGCACCAAAATACCAGAGAAAGCTCATCAGATTGGTGGACCGTGGACCCTCCTGTTTTCTGCCTGAGGCACACAGTAGTTTAGTCTCGAGGACTGTAATACTTTAGTCTAATTTTGCTTATTGGCTTCCTGTGGGGGGGGTTGGGTGGTGTTTAGTGGCCTATGATACACAGGCAATCTGACTAGATGAGGGATCTGGTGGTTCCTTTTGGACTTGCCCTTTAATCTAATACAGTGTTTCAGAAAAGAGCAACAGAAACCTTTAAGAGACTGAATATATGTGAAAAGATTAAAAGAATGAAATATATGTCTAGATTAAATGGGGATTAAGTGCAGGCATGATAACCATATTTTAATATTTGAATGGTATAAGCACCAATGGTGGGGATAAAATGTTCAGAGAGCTACTGGTACGTTTATAGTTTCTGTAGGAACAAAGATTTAATCAGAGAGTATATACCAAGCAGGAATTGACACACTGGCTTGGATAAAAGGAAAAGAAAAAAGATAAGAACAATACCCCATGTAGGTCTTATGTGGTATATAGTACCTTGGGTAGGCACCAAGATGAATTTCACTCCTTATGAACAGTATCTTAATGAAAAAACCTCATCTGAAAACAAATTATCGGCGACTTAAGTCTCTGCTAAGGTAACTATTTAAGAAAATAGAATGAAGAGAGATGTAAATAGGAAAACTACTCTGAAAAAATTGAAAAGCTGCTGAGAGCAGATGGTGTCCGACTGAATATCTTATATATTTACACACTTAGGAAATTATTCACAGGAGAATAAATTACAGTTAAAAACAACAGGATCCATGTTAACATTGCAATTTAAAAAATGCCAACATGGCTGGGCACACAATATATTCTTTAAATCACAGTTTATGTATGAAGGTACTGTTTCACCTTGCCAAAAGAAAAGCAGTATCTTCTAGTGGTATGGATGATTTATTAAATTTCCTCCATGCTTAAAACAGAGATACACAAAAGAGATTATGTAGATTATCACAGGCTTCTTGGCCAATTGGCTGTTTAGTGGAAAGTCTCTTGACCATCTGGATCAGTGATCTGATAAATGGGAGAGGCATTGGCGTCTGTCTTTCCTACAGTAAAGAATCTTATTCTTGTTGTTTAGCCAGCATAACAAGTAGAGACTCCATTTACAGAAAGAGAAAACCGTTGGCTGCAAAAATGACTATGGCGTTGTAGAAATAATGGGAAAAAATTCTAGACCATGACTCCAATATAACACATGCATCCAAGGTATTGCAAAAAAGGGCAATAATAGAGACTAATTAGACGTAGCCACTGGAGCATAACAAAACAGTGGTACCAGAGAAGCAGACACAAATGGAGGACACAGAAGTGAAAGAGTCTGTTTTCTCCTGACAAGTACCTCAATTTCTACTATTAATAGGGGTTTTACTAATGTGGGGTGTATGAAACTTCCTCCTGCTTTTTTAAAATTATTATTGTTGTAACCAGACTATGAAGCCCAGTATATTTTAGTGTGCCAAGATGACTTTCCTGAAGGATTGTACATTCCAAGTCTCAGAAATTCTGTATTAGCAGAGACTGTTAATATAATATAAACTGGGGCAGGGACCATCTTCCAATCTGTGTTTTGTGATGGGGCAAGGCCAGATGGCTACAGTAAAGTACTGAGAAACAGGTATGTTAGCCCCAGGCTAAACAAATCCCTAGTACCCTGGTAACCAAATGGCAGTTGCTCCAGGTTAATCAAGGCACCTGGAGCCAATTAAGATCTTTCTAGAA
>NC_133769.1:195456604-195485471 GCF_003597395.2 Chelonoidis abingdonii
GGGCCCGGGTTCCCCCCAAACCTCCCAACTCCTGATCAGACACAGGAGGAGCTGACCCAGACTGTGGGTTCCACAAGAGGAGAAGATCACTGAGGTGAACAAATCCACCAATAAGCGCAGGAACCACCAAGGTAGAGGAGGAACTTTGTCACAGTTTGTACAGCGCCTAGCACAATGGGATCCCGGCCATTGACTGGAGCTCCTCGGTATTACTCCAATACAAATAAATATATAATTGTAGGTCCACAGTATTGAAGAGGATGGCACACTATACTATCTAAAAAAGTGTCCATGTTAAAACTAAAGGGCCCAGTCCTGTAGTCCTTCACACCTTAACAGGCCTAGTAAAAGCAAAGTTTGAGTCTTGTTTGCCATTAGAATCCTAATTGCTAGTGAAAACATTTATCATTTTAAAAACTTTTTAAAGCTATTAACTAAAAATTCACTTAATTGCAATTTTGGGAACCCCTGGTACTGGGCGTTACTGAGCCACTGGATTCTAGGGATACTTTCAACAGACTTAAAAATAGATTTCATAAGATTCATTTTTTAACCAATAAAAACTTATTTCAGAATCTAATGACTATCTGGAACTTATTTCAAGGAAGAGAACAAAAACAGACTGCAGCAGCTTCAAAAAGTTCTCAGACTCTCTTACACTGAAATGTTGCTTACCATTGCAGTTTTCATGAGATCAGTTAACCACAAGGAAAGCACTGACTTCATCTTCATTCTAATGAGCACTTTTAGTTTAACTGCTTTTTGATGTTTTACCATATTTTTTCCTCATTAAAAAGCTGAATTTGCTTAGTTGTCACAGGAGTCAATATATAAAAACACATCACAAAAAGTTAATATACAAAAGTTAGATACATTTAATGCTCTGAAGACAGCTTCAGAGAGCCTTTTAAAAAAAAATCCCTGATAATAGCAATTCACGCAAACATTTTATGTTAACTGAGATCTTCATACCTATTCTTTTATGCACCAATATATTACAATTTGCTGGGGTATAATTTATTGGTCTGAGCAAGTACTTCTATCTAGTTTATTTGAAATCACCTTGTTTATAAACAGCACCTTTTTATATTAATATCCCTTTACAGAATGCTGGAAGAGACTAACATTCCTGCTCCTAGACAATTCACTTGAAAAGTAACTTACATCGATCCATGCTGCAGTGTATTTAGTAGCTTATATTATTTTAAAGTCTTGACGTTCTGATTAAGGGTCTGATCTTAGCAGGGCAGAGGAGAAGCCCATGACTTCATCCTCCACTACAAGAGTAGGTTGCTTTTGGGAAATAGAATTTCTTGCCACTGGGTACTGTGGTCAAGTCAGTTTCCCTAACCACCACTAAAAAGATATCCTCAACTTCCACATCCCGTTCTCTTGTAGCTCATCCTACAAAGCTGCATTGACTGCACAGAACCCTGGACCCTCTTGCAGAACTATGATGATGTAGCAGGCATCAATGGCTTCACAAAGCCATTTTACAATGATCATTGTGCGGTTCCCAACCACCCCCAGATAGTTCATCACTGCTGCTGCTGCTACCTACAAACCAAAGACAGGTGATGATTATGTTCCTTTTCTTTTGAGCAACACTGCACATTGTCCTGCACCAGGCAATGCCACTTGCATGTGCCCTGCAGGAACTCCTTTACCTAAATTCCAGGGCAAAGTCCAGAAGACTATGGTTAAATTCTGTTCCATAGCCCAGGAGTCTGGTTCTTGACCACCCATTACCTGCTTGACTTTAAATTAGTATCCCTTCAGAGTCACTTTTCCTCACATCTTAATCCACTACTTTCACATATTACAGCATCCATTTCTCTGCTTTCTCTTTTTACACTTCTCTATAGGGAAAGGGAAAACAGCATCTTCCATAAAGGCTTAGCTCCTTGCAGGATTAAGTCATGGAATTCTGAGATGTTTGATATGGGCCCAATATTCAAGTGTATAATCCTGTGTTATGTAGATTCATTGAAGTGAGCAGGACCACCCACATAATTAATGATTACTTGTATTAAGTAAGGGTCTCATCCTGCCAAGCCTGGTATCGTACAGTCTTCATGATCAAAACAAAAATGTATGACCTTTTACTCGTCTCAGATTTAGATGAAATTTAATGGGCAATATAAAAGAAGTAATTGTAATCTCTAAAAAAAATCTCAGGGTTTTTTGTATTAATTTAAGACTTTTTAATACACACAAATGTCTCATGTTCTTTCAGAATTTCCAAAAGTAGCTGATAATCCATTTTAAAAAATTATTGCCATTTTCATCATGTATTGGACTGTAATTATAATCAATATCTACTGATACTATGTAAATTCATCAGTGATACAAAAGGTTTAGAAGTATTTAATATGAAAACTACACTGAATCAAGACAAAAGCTCCTTTATTTTCAGATTGGAATTGGATATTCTCCTGACCTATTTTATCCCTAATGAAGTTTAAAGCAGTCAATATCCAATTAAATAATATCTATATATCTAGCTCTATTCCTATGTCTATAATTAATTACGTTCCTGTTTGCATTACAGCAGAGTACACTTGTAAGCTTTCACCCTTGGGCTGATAAACAGCCCTGCCAAATAATTTAAACAATCAAGAATTCCAAATTTGTTACATCTTGACATCTGATTAACTGGAAAATAGAAAATATGAGTTACAGTCCTACAACAGTACCTTTTCCTTTGCATCTTGTCTAGCGAAAGCAGTATGAATCCTAATTTGTTCCCTGAAATCCATAAATCCATTTTTACTGTGTTTTAAATATCATGATCACTTGATGCAATTTATATAAATGGTGGCAGTGTTAAAGAATAAACTGATCTATTGTTTATTTACTGCAGAAATAATAGGCAAGTAGTGTAGTGAACCTCTAAAGATCAATCATATTATATTTGACAGCTCAACTATCAACTTTGTGGCTTTCCCCTGTAATTTACCACAGCCACAATATTATATGTGTTCATAGCATGCACCTTTCCAAAAACATCTCTATACCACATAAACAGGTGGTAAATGCATTATAGACAAATTACTGGACTGATATTCCTTGTGTGGGTGGAAATTTTCATAATTGGTTTTCATCAGTCTAATGGAAATTGCTTTAGGTTAGAACTTAATCATACGTTATCATTTCATACAGAGAATAAGTTTCTGACAGAACAATTAGATTTCATTTCATAAGATCCTGAGCTTCAGACTAGTTAAAGGCTGGAATTGTTCATTTTGTAAACATGCTCACAGTTTAAATATGATCTGTAAAACACAACATTTATCAAATATGAGTGGAGGAGACTTAATTAGCCTACATTTTGTAATTTCATTGGCATGCCAATAAGATTATTTTTTCTGGGTTATTAAAAAATGGGGCCTAATCCAAACCCACTGTAGACATTAGAAGTATTTCTACAGACTACAGTGGACTTTAGATCAGGCCCACAGTGTAGAAATGCATTATATAACAATGTTCTCATGAATGACTGCTCTGGTTCAGTTTAGTAAAATATCTGATTCCTTATAAAAGCATTATTTCAAAAGTTGATAATAATGTTTGAAGTTTCAACAAGATCATTTTCCTCTCCACTGTTTTTCATTTCTAACCGCAGTTTGCCCAGAATTAGAAGCGTAAACAGGACCAGTTCAAGCAAATATGATTAACTCCCCATGAAAGTTTCATCTGGGACCACAGGTTCAATGTGCAAGCTTCCACTCTCAGAGGGCTATTGTGATGAAAGTATAAGCTGTCCAAAACTGATGCAATTGTGATTGTAGAGTATGAATACATAGTTAGGATAATACCACTAGCATTTATGGATCCTCATCATCTGAGGGCTTTTCTGGCAAGTATCTCTCCTTGCACAAGATGTCAATAATTTTAGTTCCAAAGTTACCTATATTCCACACAAATATGGTGTCTAAACACTAGAATTTATTTGAAATGTATCACATTACAAAATCATGGAACAGAGATTCTAGAAGAAACAAGGTGGGTCAGGTAATATCTTTTATTAATATATTCTCTTGGTGAAAGATGAGCTTTCAAGTTTCATAGAGTTCTTCTTCAAACGTGAAAACTTGTCTTTTTCACCTACAGAAGTTGGTCCAGTAAAAGATTTACTTCACCGACCTTGTCTCTCTCATATCCTGGGACCAATATGGCTACAATAACACTGAAAACATTATAGAAGTAATCATGTACAGGAAAAGAATGAAGCCTGCTGCATTTGAAGTTTATTTGCATCTCTCATTTTGGATCTTTTCAATGTATTTTGCCATACATTTGGAATTAGCCAGTAGAGAGGCAAGCCTGAGGCAGGCTTAGGAGCATTGTTTCAAGCCGCTCTGAGAACACGTAGTGAAATATCAAAAGAAGGTCTGTTCTTATGATATTTTTGACCCAAATGTAAGCATATGAGTGTGGTAAATAATGAAATAAATCCTGTTTTGTCCAGATTTCTACTTCAGTTTTCCAAAGTCAAGAGCTCTGAAGAGTTCTGATTAATTATCTAAATCTGTGGGTGGTTATCCCCAAACAAACTCCAAAAATCTTCTCATCAAAGGTCTCAGTGTTCCATGTGCCAGTGCCTAGCTTGCTCCTAGGAGATGCCGACAACTCTGCTCCCACAGATTTCAATCAGGAATCAAAGATGCTCAGCACCTTGCAGTATCAAGCCTTAAATTATAGAACCATTTAAATTACTTATGTATCCCTCAATGAAGGTTGCAACTCCTCACATCTTAACTTCATTGCATGTGATCACAGACATAAAGAAAACATAAGAATCTATCAAACAAGTAGTGAGAAAAAAAATCTGTTACTGAGGGCTTCTTTGGAGCGAATTAAAAGGTTTTCAATTCACTTTGTAGTTGCTAAAATAATTTGGTAGCAAGGGGAAAAATATAACACTTTTACCTGGTATTCACTCACTCCTGAATAAAATGATGGTAATGAGATACATTCATTTTTATATATGGTATGCAATTCACATATTTGGGGAAATAGTTATTTAAACTAAAAAGAGGCATTCCATTGCGTGTATGAATTTGAGATAAAGTGAGACTCGATATTTATCTAATACTATGATTCTGCAGTGGACTCTACCTACATGGAACCCCAAACACTTCAAAGGACTTTGGTACGGGCTTTGGTACAGGCCTCACTGTAGGATCAGAGTTTAAATCAACACACATTTCAAATCCTGACACCAGTTCTTGTCTATATTGGCAACCTGGAGAATGCTTATTGCAGTTAAATTCTTGTGTTCATGCAGAAACGTGTCTGGTAACATTTATCCCATTTACACTCTAATTCTTTGAATCCACAAAGAAATATGTTACTGTAACTTTAAAAAAAATATTCTGCTTTTAAGGTTCAGTCATGAAAAACAAACAAACCATGAATATGAAACCACCGTGGTTAAAAGTCAATATTTGCCAACACTTACCACATAGTGTGATCTGGGATTCCAATTTCTCTCTGACTAAAGAAATAACTATTGTATCTCATATCACAATAAATGGAAGAAATAAGTTTCATAATTCATCCACTAGTCAATCCTGTTCCCCAGCTCATATGTCTGAGAATCTCTTACATATTTAAGATCCACTTCAGAAAATTACTCAGGCACACTTATAACTTTCTGCATGAATAGTCCAATTCAACTTACATTAAACATGTACCTAATATTTTGTTGAAATGAGGCCTTTATATGTACAAAAATAAAAATACCAAGAGGGTAGTAGATACAGAGAAGAGAAAACAAGTAAAATGGATGGGAGCAACAAACTAAAATATAGTTGTTTGAGTAAGCAATGGTAAATACCTTTGTTTACTGATATTTGTTAAAAGAATATACCTTCTTTCTATTGTACTATCATTCTGGGGGGACAATATTTAGTAGTTGCTCTAAAAATATCAGCATTTGCTACCAATTTCCATGTATTGGTATCTGAGATTGGTATAAGGCACAAGTATAGTAGAGGAGGTGAAGACTATGTAGTAATGAATGGCAAATATCTTTGTGTCTGCAGAACAATACATACTGAAAATATAGGCAAATGTTATTGGTCGTAGGTGGTGATACTGTAGGGATTAATAAAGAATAGATTAAATTGTTGCAACACCACTGATTCAGGTCACCGTTGCTTTGACTCTACACACTATTGATTTCTAGAGCATAGTTTCTGAAGAAACCACATCCTTAGAACAGGGACTTTCTGACTATCATTTTTATCATCTTTAAGGGGCAGAATCTATAATTAGCATGGGGCAGAAAACTCTTTCCCCCTCCTTCAAAGTTTTCTAGATTTTCAAGAACCCAGAATCTGAACAAAATTTCAGATTGGGTCAATAAAGACATTTTGACTGAATAACTGATTTTGTGGTCAATTTTTAATTCTTTATTTCCTAACCTTTTAATAAAATGAACTAAATTTTCAAATAAAGTGTTACAAAATGAAAAATAAAATGTTTGTTTTTAAAAAAATGTTCAAACAGGACATTTGACAAATTAAAAATCAGAAAAAAAATGAATTGGTAGATTCATCAACCCTTACCCGTGAACAGTTTTGTTCAATCAAGATTATCTGATGAAAAATGTTTTGTCAGAAAATTCCTGAGCAGCTCCAGCTTAAATTATGACTCATTCCCTTGATTGGGAATGACTAAGTTTGACTAACGGATATTGGAGGAGTAGGTGGTGGTAAACTAGATATAGAAATATTTGAAGAGATACCTGGTAATGCAGAATCTGCTTATTTCTAGACTAGAAAATAAAAGGTTTATCTTTCAAGTAATACGTGCACTAAAATACAGTGGACATCTATAGTGAAGTAATTGTATTCCCACCACTAACATATTCCAAGAAAAACTTCACTATAACACTGGAGAACAAGATATTTCAGTTTGCACATTCAAAGTCTTCAAATTATTTTAATGCATTGCATTCTACTTTCATAACAGTTTTACTTTAGCTAAGTTCCTTATAAGCTGGACCAAGTACATTGCTATGTAGTCTGCATTCTGTCAGAAGCTAGTCTTTTATGAGGATTTGTATTTAGTCAAAATGTTTTAGAAGGAACTCTGACTTTAGGCCAAGTGAACCATTTTTGGTTATTCAATATTCAAAAAAATCCATTGCATTATAAATTAATTAATGTGATGCAGTCTGTAAAAAAAAAAAAAAAAAAAAAGCATTATGCCCCATTATACTAGTTTGGAATTGGCACAGCCAATAAGCCAGTTTGTCAATAGCCATTCAGAATGCAAATCCTTTTACTCTAGCTGAAGGCCATTATTAGCTGGAGCGCACGACATTAAATAAGCACAGTGATTATACAAAGCCTTTTGTTCTGATTAGTTAATGCTTTCAAAACTTTCCACCCAAAAATGTACAGTTGCCTTAGCTTTTGACCCCATCCATATATTATCATCACATTAAACCCCAGATGTTAAATAAAATCTAGATGCGGATGGCAGCACTGCCTTATTAAGCTTGTTCAATTCTTCCCATTATAAAACCTGACTTTCAGCTGCTTATAACTGCCAAATTTTAACCATTAACACTTTTGTGTCTCCAGTGTCTGTCTCAAGATTTGTTTTTTATTATTATTATTATTATTATTATTATTATTATTATTTTATGTTTAAAACAAAATAGTTCAGATGTTTCCAAGAGAAAGGTTAGGGAAAATTTGTTGCTCATATTAAAACATTCTGGTGACCTTTTCTCTGAGAAACTCCAGCACCCCTGTTTTGGAGCAGGGACTTGAAATTTGGAAGGGAGATTCGCTTTGGGTCAGAAATGTGGCTTTTCCTGTAAAACTCCATCCAAATAATTGTGAAAGTCACTGGTAAAGTGATCCATTGCCCTCTACTGCTGGTCCAGAAAGCTCTAGTAGGTTATCATCATTCTTCAGTTACTCTGTTGCCTCAAATGACAGAAGCAGTGGATTTAAAGGGTCCAGCCGTGCTGATGATAACCTATGTGTGTCAAAATGATACCACATGATGGCATTTTATTTTTCCCCATTTTTTAACCTAGGAAATTACAAACTGTTAAAAGAATATTATTAAGTTTGCAAACTGAAGCTCTCAAAAGTTAGGAAATTACAGAATTATGATTAACCAGTTCCTCTTTTTACTCCTCTTCTACTTGTCACTAGTCTGCTCTGTATCAGCTACCTGCTTATTTCTTCAGCAAAAATATATATTCTCCATTTCTCTCTCGCAGACATGCACAAAAACTACATTAAAAGAACACTGTAGTTTTTAAAAAGTATCTGATCATTTAATTAGAGGCTATATCAGAGTACACAAAGGGGACAAATTAAGTTTGCATAGTCTCATTCTGGGCACATGAAAGAGTAGTTCAGAGGTCAGTATGTAATCATAAGAAAGGACTTCAAAATAGCTAGCAAATCACATGGAGAAAGCTTTTTTAAATTTGCTAAACAATAAATACATTTTTCACTGAGAAAATATAGTCAGCGATTTTTTTTTCCAGATTTTCCCTTCTCAAGAAAAGTTCAAAAGAAAACAATATTTTCTGTTCCCTTCAAAATCTTAATGACCTGATCAGTATTAAAGCAGAAATACACTTCAAATGCATGGAATGTGTGACAGTTGGATACGCTGCTCTATGGATAGAAGAGCATATGAGGTTAAGGTTTTACATTAGTATGCAAATTGGATTAAGTTGGGATAGGTATTTCTTTTTGGTATATGGAAGTGAAAGCCTGATGAGGTGTGTTATCAATAGCACTGCAGGAAATAAGGTGTAAAGGAATGCCCAGCCAAGATCCCCTTAACTTCTACTTCCCCATGAGTTTAAGGTTTTAAGTGGGTGGAACATAGCATAATGTAATGTTCTTGCTACTAGATATAATTTGCTTATTTTATTGCTACATAATAAAAGGAAGCATCCTCATATTAGCCAAGTAAGTGCTTTTTAGTCCTACAGTTTAAAACTGTTTTATGTTTATTAATATCTATTTAACCTATTTTGCTGAAATAGCTTAGGACAGTAGTTCTCTGTGCTGAAGATTCAAATGCCACTTCATCTTCAAGGGAAAGCTGAGAAGGTTTCCACTTCATTTCTGAATGGTTACAAGAGATCCTCCAACAGAAACAATATCTGCTATGCATTTGTCTTGTGAAAATCCAATCAATTAGTTAAATTGATCATAAGAGAATATCTGGGAAGGTTCCTCAACTTCAGTTCATTCTTAAAATTTATTCTCAACTCCAGATGGAATTATTTCCAGCTCACAAGTCAGTCCTTCTACTTCAGAAACTATGCCAGGCTATAAAAGGTGCAACAAACATGTGCATGCTCACACACAGAGTGCAGTTGTATTTCCAAAAGCTCCATATGCCCCATTCCTTCCTTTTAAATTACCAATTTCTATGTTAAGGAAACCTACATTACCATTTCGGTCAAAGATGTCTGTCAGGAAGAGTGGCTGTCTCCTGTCCCTTTGGCTCCCCATTTACAGTCACAATGAGTATTTCTAAAGTAGCATTTGCATTCTTAGACTAAGGACCAGATCCTTCACCTTGCTCTGCTACCTGTGTCACTCAGGAGGTGAAAATGGCATGGAAAATGCATCATCAGTTCCCTGCTGCATATATTCCAATGTTAGACTCCTCAATAGGCAAAGAAATAGTGGTGCTGATTCATATATCCTTCGCTACATCCCTGGCTCAGGAAGCAGCCTGGGGAATGGAGCTGTGTGTCAGGGCATACAGAGGAAGTGGCAGAGAACAAAGATGCTCCACCAAACTCCAGCTGGTGCATGGCCCCTTAAGCTAGCACTATAGCTAGCAGACAAAATCCGTAGGGCCTTACATTGTGGGTTTCTAACTCCTCTATACTAATTCTAGTTCTTTCACTAAATGTAAAGCAAACATTCAATTAGTAAATGACATATACAAAATAAATTTGCTGTGTGATGGTCCATGATATTAATCAACAAACCAAAAGGAAGTTTGCTGCTACAATATTGCAATACAATATTGTAGTAGTCTACCCTTATATTTTCTTCAGTAGCCTTTTAAGTGTGCATAAAAAGCATTCTGCTAACTCAGCAGATATTGGATGATCCAGCGGATCCTATTGAATTTATTTTGAGGAAAATCTAATACTCATATGAAACACATTGAGGACTATTATCCAAAATGATCTCTTCAGGCAAGCCACATGTAGCAATTATATTCCATAAGGCCTTAATAGTCTTAGCAACAGTACAGTTATATGTACAGTGGGTTAAAAATGATAAAATGCTATTTTTCAACAGAAAGGTTTCAGGGGAAAGGTCCAGGATGGATATATAAGAGAGTGGGAGACCTTGTTTTGAAATCATGAGCCACACTGATATTGGCTACTATGGAAACTTTAAAAAAAATAAAACTAAAAATAAAATCATTTTCATTCTGGATAGGAACAATTGTCTTTTGAAACCTTAATTTGTCACAAAACAGAATTTTCTTCTGGCCAGCCCCAGTTGGATGTATATCTTCTATCCACCTGGAATAAGCAACAGCTGCAACTGAGAATTTTTCCCAAAAAAAGATTAAGATTAAGGTATTTTACAAGAATAAAAGGCTTAGAAAGCTATCATGGAGTACACATTTCTCTTTCAGTATTTACACTGTAGTAGCTTTTAGCTGAACTTTATAATTGTCATTATTCCTTGGCAAAGTTATTGTACTCCAACAAGCATTCCAGCTTGCATACTTTTGGGTATTGCTACTCAGACTTCATAGTAAAGAATAACTGTTTACTGACAATATCTTTTTTTTTTCCTGGAAAAATAAATGGTGTCATTTACTACCTGCTATAAGAATTTGGCCAGTCAGAATGAGTAGATTGCATTTTCCACCATGGAGAGAGAACTCTCAAGTTCTATGGCTCTTTATCTTGCATTATGTTGGGAAACCTAATGGTATAAATTGGCATAGTTCCTTTGAGGTAACTGAAGCTATGTTGATTTACATCAGATGAAGATCTGGGCTGTGGCTCCAGAATGAATACCTCTTCCTCAATCTGAGACTAATTTCTCTCAGCTTTTATTAATGTTCTTGATGTGTATGGTAAGGAATTATCATTCCAATCTTTGCATATACTACAATGTTCCTGATGTAATATTTCTAACACACACAAAAATCCTAAAGCAAACATTTAAAATTAGATATTTCAGGCCTTTATGCTTAACAGACAAAAAGAGTAAGACTGTTTTTACTCTGACAGGTCACCTTTAAAAATCTTTAAAGGATTAGATGATAAAGCAGTACGTGGCACATACGCAGTAATACATAGTTGAAATGAACATATTTGTTATTTTTAATGTATTCTTCTTTAGTTTAACTAAATGCAGAATGAAATGGGGTGGTCTTAGTTTTAGTTACTAAGTGATTAAAAACACAAATCTCAGACACCTAACTAAAATACGTTTACCATTAAAATGAACCTCTACATCTTTATACTATTTAAGTTGCTAAATCCTCCATTTATTATTTCCAATATAGAGAATTCCCTGATGTATTGTGTTACTTGAACACTTACTCATAACAAAAAAAAAAGAGACAAATTAAATATTGATGTTCACTGTAGTATAGTCACAATATTTCACAGGCTTTCACCAAATAAGCAATGTGACTAGTTGATTGTACATTCATTGCTGATGAGGAAGTTATTTTTCTTCTCACTCTAGAGGAAATCAGACAGGTCGTTTTAACTCTGTTTAGCTGATACAAAACCATTTTCCTTTTCAGAAGTAAATAGTCATGGAATGCAATAGAAAAGTTGACAAATTTTGTTGTTGTTGTTTTAAAGACAAAGACTTTTGTTGTTCAATACTGAACCATGTTATAAGTAGGATTGTCAATGAATTGCAGTTAACTCAAGTGATTAACCCAAAAGAAAATGACTAGATTAAAAAAAAATTAATCGCCCTGTTAAACAACAATAATAGAATACCAATTTTTTATGTATCATAAATAGGTTGGATGTTTTTTCTAGATTTTCAAATATATTGACTTCAATTACAAAGCAGAATACAAAGTGTACAATGCTCACTTTATATTTTTGAATATAAATATCTGCACTGTGAAAAAGATAAAAGAAACGGTATTTTTCAATTCACCTCATACAAGTACTGTAGTGCAATCTCTCTAATATGAAAGTGCAACTTATAAATATAGATTTTTTTTTAAATAACTGCATTCAAAACCAAAACAATGTAAAACTTTGGGCTTAGAATCAAGTCCACTAAGCCCAAAGTTCTTGTTCAGCCAATCACTAAGACAAACAAGCTTGTTTACATTTATGGGAGATAATGCTGCCTGCTTCTTATTTACAATGTCACCTGAAAGTGAGAACAGGCATATTTGCTTGGCACTGTTGTAGGTGGCGTTGCAAGGTATTGACGTGCCAGATATGAAAATGATTTTATTTTTAGTTTTATTTTCAGATATGCTAACCATTTGTATGCCCCTTCATACTGCAACTTGTACCTTTTAAAAATCCCTAGCCTCTGTTCATCAGAGGATGGAGATGGATGGCAGGAGAGAGATCACTGTCTGTTAGCTTCACTCCCTCTGGGGCACCTGGCATTGGCCACTGTCGGTAGACAGATACTAGACTAGATGGACCTTTGGTCTGACCCGGTACGGCCGTTCTTATGTACAGTGCAAATATTTGTAATCAAAAATACTAATTAAGGATGTCAATTAATCACAGTTAACACATGCAATTAACTCAAACAAATTAATGCTTTTTTTAAAAAATGAGTATTAATTGCACATCAGAGCTCCATGCTTGGGGGAGGGGGGGATTAGGTTGAGGTCAGAGTGCCCCCACCCCTGTACCCAGTTGCCATTACTCTGGGGTTTAGGAACATGGGGAGCCTGTCTGCTGCTGCGGGCTCAGGAGCAAATGCTGCGAAAAGCAGCTGCTGCTGACTGAAAATGTATTCAGGGTTGTGAGTGCTCTGCTTAAAGAGACAGCACTCCCCCAATACACATGCACATGCCACACTTCTAGCCCAACACCAAAAATTGGAATGGTATTCTATTATTAACAGTGGGATTAAAACTGCTCTTAATCATGACTTTTTAAATCTCGATAATTTTTTTTGAATTATTTAACATCTCTAGTTATAAATATGCTTGTGAACTTGTTTTATAAAATATTATATGCTTATTGAACTGCTTTGTGAATAGCAAAAACTGAATTTTTCCATCTGTTTTTAAATGATTTTTCCTAAGACTCCCCTTTCTTTTCTACAAAGCCAAAATAACAAAGAAGCTTGTTATTACTGTATTACAATAGTGCCTAGAAACCTCAGTCAAGATACCCATTTATGGTAGCTGTTGTCCACACACACACACACACACACACACACACAGAAAAAAAATCTGTCCTTTATTTACAGTAGCATCCACTACTATAGAGATGCTTTCCAAACTCTGAAGAAGGATGATCCCCAACCAAGGGAATTTATGTAAAGGGCTCATAGAAAAGAATGGAAATAATAGGCAAATCATATAAAATCAATGTTGTTCATTGTAAGCAGAATGGATCTTTAAACGGTTTTAAATATGAAATGGTATAGACTTTGTAGATGAGCTCAGACAGTTCATCCAACATATGAGAGGGTTCATAGAAGAAGGCATGGAAGTGACTGCATAACAAATGGATGGAAAAGGCTGGGGAAGACATTTAGTATTCTGATTTTCCTAAGCCACATAGTTTGAAACAAGTTTGAAAGGTTTACATGATGAAAACAGTCAAGTACAACACAAATAGAAGAAAAGAGATACATCGCCGTTAACATAACTATGAATGGAATGAATCACAGTCAGAATGAGTGGGTTTCAAATAGAATATTTTTTTAAAAAAGATTGAGGGAACTTTAGGTAGGTAAACTGTTCTCTGAATTTATGAACAAAGACAAAGGGCCTGATCTTCTGAGGTAATGAATACCTACAACTCCATTGGAAGGCAATGGGAACCACAGATTCTTAGCACCTCTGAAAAACAAAAAATCAGACCCAAACTCTGGAGTGACCAAAGGATACCAAATATACTGCAAAATGCTGCCATTTTGGATGACCAGTTTCTAGGCTGTTGTATCTCTTGCAAGTGGTGTTTAAAAACTTAGAAGAAATTTTACTTATTTTGATCATCTCAGAACTGTGGAATTTCAAAAGATGGCTCATATACACACAGAAATTAATTGTGTGTGAATTGATGCTGAAAAGTATGTCACAGTTCAGGGAAACTTCACCTATATTTCCTCCAGCAAGAGCACCCACTCTTAGACTTCTGGCTGCCCTGGTCCTCACCTCTCCCTTCCGGTTCCCCACATCTCTCCTCCTTCTGACCAGGGTATCTCCAAGCTGAACTGGTCCTTGCCTTCACTCCAGCTTTTGAATGAGATAGTGAGTCTTGCTATCAGATAGACTTTGGCTTGCAAATGCCACAGGTTTCTGTTTGCCCTTAGCTTCCTGGTACAGGACTGCTCCCAGGCCCTCCAAGCTGGCATCCACATAGAAGATAAAATGCTTGCTTGGGTCAGCAAACACTAGGACTAGAGCATGAGTTAGGCAATTAATGATTTATCAAAAAGTCTTTTCACATCTCTCATTCCATTGCATTCCAAAGAGTTCTAAGGGGACTTAGTGTCTCTTCTCAGGAATTTCCAGGATCTCCCCTTACCTTTGGTCTTAGATTTGCTCTTGATGGGCTGGTATCCCCTGAGATCATTCAGAGGCTTTACAATGGTAGCATAATTATTCAAACCTTGATAGTAACCACTAAATTCAAGAAAGGTCTTGCACTCTCTGTAATTACGTGGGAGTGGCCATCTGTCAGATCAGTACTCACATTCTTTTGAGATACAAAGTGATCCACATATTTCACCAACATTCTGCAGAGCTGGATTGAAGAGGCAGCATGTAAAGCAGTGCCTGACATTGGATATCAAGTGACTCTTATGTTTCAGTCCTTGTAACAACAGATTACACTGACCCTCAGCTGAACATCACTTGCTAAGCAGAGGAAAGATATACCAAATCAGACAGTCCTCAGCTTGCAAAGGCCACAAGTTTCTATTTGCCCTCAGCTTTCTGATATAAGACTGCTCCCAAACCCTCCAAGCTGACACCCATAAGGAGGTACATATGTAGTATGTGCTCTAACTACAAAAGTGTTTGTACCTTGTGGACAACACACCTGTGGTGTGGACTCTGCCTAAAGAGATCTAGACACCATTTGACCCTTTCCCTCTCCACTGTTTGAGGATAGAGCTGAACAGACTCAACTGAGAGTCTCTGTTTTGTTAAGTGGTCACTAGAGTTGAAATCACCGATAACCAGGTCTAGCTGCTGAGCCTTAGACTTGGTGTGGGACAGAGTTACAGTGAAGAAGAAGAAAAAACACACTGCCCACCCTTCCTCACTATCTGCTGAAATCACTGAGAGCAGAGTTAAATGGTGGAACCTCAGAATGTGACATCAGAGAAAATGGTGATGCCAGTGGCACCAGAGCCAATAGCAGCAGAGTGAACGGCGTCAGCAGCAGCCAGTGGCACAAGCATGAACAGTGGCAACTGTGAGTCAGTTGCAGAGGTGGCAGCAACAGCTGAGGCTTTGCTTGACTCCTCCCCTCCCTGCTCCTGGAGTAGAACGAGAACTCACCTGAATGCATTTCTGAACTCTGGGCCTTTGCTGACCAAGAAATGGGGTGCAGTGGAGATAAGAGTGCAATGGCAGGTTAAAGGAACATTTGCTGGCCTTTCATACCACAAGATGAGAAACTGAGACAAAGACCACTGTCCAACATACTCTGGAGTAGGCATTTGCTCAGGTTACATGCTCTTGAATTGTGGTTGGAATATTTTTACAGGTTACTGGTGGATTCCTTTTTATTTAAAAAAAATATTTTGTTATACAAAGATTCATTGCTTGTGAGGGGAATAGGGGCTGAAATGTTCCCAAATTACTGAGTAGGTGCTCAAGATGGTTCTTCTTTGTATTTTTAAGAGGAACCCCTAGCCTAGATCTTGAATGTGGCCCTTGATACTGCCAACTCCACCTCACAGAAGGGTTACAATTAATGTCTGTCAGAATGAAAAATAAACAATTCCAGCTTCAAATTAAACATAAAATGTGAACACGGTTCTCTTTTTATGTCCATACAAACAGTTACGCATTCACCCCTGCCTTTGGGCTAATTACTGCAGTCCTCAGCTCAAGTGAAGTCTGCACTATTTGACCCATTTAGTACAATTAGACAGCTACATATTGGGAAGTTTAAACTCATTTGGGGATAGTAGCATATAGAAATATCACCAAGATTCAGATAATGTAAATCATAGAACCAGAGGGTCCAGAACTAACACTGGGCACTTGAAGAAACTTTGTTTTTTAACCTCCAAGACAAGACAGGAGTTGCAGATTATCCAGATTATTTAAAGTCCTTTAAATAAATATTTGAATGCAAGGAAATACTCTCCTCAAACTTTTGAACTTTTAGAGCATTATTTGTTGCCATGTTTCACACTCTTTCATCTAATCCTTTCCAAAATGTCATTTGTCTGAACTGACAATTAGTTTAAACAACAAGTAGACAATGGGATATAGGTATGTTTCAAAGCCCACTGAAGTCAAAAGGCGTTTTTCCATCGATTTTAATGGCCTTTGAGTCAGGACATTCTACAGTAGATTTTCTTATTCTTCTTACTGTAAAAAAGTTCATGGAAAATTGTTGTTTTTTTTTAACAGAAGCCCCTTTGTTCCCACTGAAGATTAAGTGATCCCTTCTTGGAGGTATATATGTAGTAAGTACTTTGTGGTATATAATCAGGTAGTTTTCATCCGGGAGAACCAGGTTCCATTCCTTGCTCCAGTGAATACTTATTAATTAATATGAAGTGGAATAGCTTTAACGGGAGAGAGACAGACCTAGAATACCCATTAGTCAATGATTAGAACATATGGTGGGAAGTGAAAGACCTTGGGTCAAGTCCCTGCTCTCAATCAGGCAGAAGAGTGCTCTAACCACATGTCTGTTGATGGTCTGGGGTGCTTGAGGCAACACAATCATGGATTAGGCATGTTCTGAGAACACCTAGAAGGTCAGGCTCCACCACTTAAACAGACTGGGGAACTCCTAGTCTGAGGATCCTGCTGGGACTAAGGCATCAAGCAGATTGTGGCACCAGGATTTATACAGCATTATGCACGTCCACCAGCAGAAACCTTAGGTGCCTAAGGAATTTTGGGACTTCCAGGGTTAGAGGGTCTAAATTTTGTACCTTGGTGCCTAAAATGGCAGTTAGGTGGCTAAATCCCATTGTGAGTCTAGCCTTCAATGTACCAAAATCCAGTGTATATTATTAGTAATTTATACATTACTAGGGCTATATTTCTCAATACAATATTTTACCCAGTAATACTTTTTGTAAGCCTATGCTCAGAGATATTGTTTTTGCAATATTTAGTGTACTGGAGTGCATTACAGATGAATATGTTTACAAAGCATTTCAACAAGGTTTTTATTCAAAAGTGGTCCACAAGGTTTAAAGGAAAAAAATCTCCTTGCCAATATTCTTCCATGAAAAGATTTACACAGGTTTTTCATTACAAATCCTCTGAATTTTAAGAGCAAATTATTTAACAGAGCTTTTTTTAAACTAACAAAAATTATGCAAATATTCTGCTTGTGCTAATTCAAAAATCGTATAATTATTTGAAACTCACTATTGCTCTAGGGTTAAAAATAGCAATAAAAGGTAGACAGATTGTACACACAGGGTCTAATTACCACACATCATGTCTGTCTTAGTAAAGTTAGGAATATGGAAGATCCTCTAAAAATAATTTTCAGGCAAAAACTGGGCAGGATTGAGCAGCTATATGATCAGGGGGTTGGATGAAGGAAGAAGGGTAGAATAGCTACTAAGAAAGACAGAAGAAAGTCGAGATACAGGAAGGAATTACCATATTGCATCTCAATGTACACATGCAATATTTTATAAAGATCCTGGATTCAATTCACTCATTAATACAAACACTGACAGATAATTCTGAAGTCAGTGCAGTGACACACTAGCTGCTGGAGAGTATTATGATTTAATTATACTGGTTTAACAAAAGGACTTGTGTAGTTTGAGATGCTCAGTGTTTATTTTTCCTTATGTTCATAACGTGTTTTGAAAAGTGGAGGATATTGGTAATTGAACAATGGAAATGCTGCTGTGCTCTTTTATGGAAGTTATCCTTCGGTTGCCTCATGTCCCCATTCTCTTCCATAAACTGGTCTTCCCTGTTAGACTACATTTCCCATAAAACACCATTTTCCCTCTTTAGGAAAGGAGAATATGATAAATTATGGGAGAAGCAGTCTGGCTACAGAGCCCACTCTAAAGAGCAGTGCAGCAGCATTTCCAAATTAAAATATGTTGAATTTTGGCTGATTTTTGTTTTTTCTATTCAAATTTCTACTGGGGGAGGGGAACCTAATTTTTCTGGAAAAAAAATAAAATCTTTATTTAGATCTAGATCTACCTACCAGCTAGATACAAATTTCACCTGGTTTTGATTTGCATGGAGATATTAGTGTGTATATTGCCTTGAGACTCTTTTAAAGCTTCTAGATGTAGAAATTTAATAGACTTGTTAGGTGATGTCCTCTTACCACACTGTCAGTGCAGGATAGGATTTTCCATATAGCAAAGAGCTGACTGAAAGCTGAATCAGTCGCAATTATAAAATACATCAGAGAAAGAGTGATAGACACTTAACAGGAGTGGTGGAAGTGATAGTAATGTTGAATCAGAACATACATAAACCTCAACATCATTTTTTTAAAGTAACTTCTATGTACTATGTCACAATTATCATGTTGCTCCTTGCTTGAGATCTCTGAATGCACTTCTAACAGGGGGAGAGTCAAAAGTTTTGATGTGATCAACACATTCCAACAGAAGGTTTTGACATAGTCAAGTTAGCATTTTATGATGGAAAATTCTGCAGAAAGTTTTTGACTCATTATTGGGATTATTGGGTGTTATTCTGAGTACTTAAAATACAGGATGGGCTCAGGAATAATTTTTAATGGTTTCACCTTTTGACCTCGATGAAGGTTACTTTGTGGTGAAGTTTTGACGTGAAAAAAAAACTTCAGTATAGCTTATACAAATTTATGAGTCAATGGTTCAATTCATCTGGCTTGTCAGGTACTACAATTAGTAATTAAATCAAGTTATAATGAACAACTTAAGCAAAGCAGGTTTACAGGAAAGTTAAGGGGAGAAACCACTTCCTGTTAGTTAAGCCATTTAGTTAAGTGTCTGTTAAAGGCAGAGGCTGTTACTTGCCTTTGTTTTAAATATGATTTCCTCCTCTGGTTGCTTCCTCCGGTTAAGATTCACTTGTTCAAAGAAATCACATCAAAATTTTGTTTATCTAGTCTAATTCTCCTCCTCACTAAAACAATGCCTCCATCTTCCTGGTAATGTCACACAGATATAGAATGATTTATAAAATTCCACATTTAGAGTATCTTTAAAATGACAGTGGTTTAACCAGGGATCTTACAGTTTAAACAGACTGAATGGTTTAGTGTCTACAGTAACTCCTCACTTAAAGTCGTCTCGGTTAACGTTATTACGTTGCTGATCAATTAGGGAACATGCTAGTTTAAAGTTGTGCAATGCTCCCTTCTAACATCTTTGGCAGCCATCTGCTTTGTCCACTGCTTGCAAGAAGAGCAGCCCGTTGCAGCTAGCCGGGGGGGGGGTCTTGTAATCAGGGTGGACTGGCATCCCCCTATCAGCTCCCTGTTCCCCTAAGTTCTCTGTGCTGCAGCTGCCCAGAAGGCTAGCAATTGCAGGCATTGAGCTGTCCCTCCCTCACCGCCATGTGCTGCTCCTGCCCTCTTCCTTGGAGCTGCTCCCAGAGACTCCTGCTTGCTGTGCAGGGGGGTGGAGGGGAAGTGTGTGGGGGGCTAATGTCAGAGTGTCCCTCTTCCCCCAGCTTCTGCACCCCACTTACCCCATTTCCATAGAGCAGGGGGTATACACAACAGGGTTCAGGACTGAGGGAACTTCCAGGCAGCAGCTGCGGTCTCAGCAAACTGATCTAATTAACAAGGCAGTGTACTTAAGGCTGGGGTCAGCTACTTAAAGGGAAAATGTGCATCTCTCACTCTCAGACACACCTTGCGTTGTGTCTCTGTCACTGTCTGCTATGCTCTCTCCCCTTCCTCCCTGCCTGCTGCCTTGTAGAGTGAGGCTACATTAACAACCAGTTAACCTTTGAGGGCTCAGCCAAATGCTAGTTCATCATTTAGCAGTAAGGCATACCCTGTGAAATATCCCACCCTCTGACTTCACCACTTCAACCCAGCTTCACAATCATCATTGCTGTGTACCAATATTAAATTGTTTGTTTAAAACTTATAGTGTGTGTGTGTGTGTATACACATAGATAGATACACAGTATAGATAGTCTTTTGTCTGGTGAAAAAAATTTCCCTGGAACCTAACCCTTGCATTTACATTAAATCTTATAGGGAAATTGGATTCGTTTAGCATCATTTTGCTTAAAGTCACATTTTTCAGGAACATAACTACAACATTAAGTGACGAGATACTATACTTTGGGGAACAGTGGGTGACACACAGAAACAGACAAATGAGCAATGAGCAATTGAGACTCCTCCAATTACTCTACAGAAAGATTTTTACACTGTCTCAAAGTTTGTAGCTCACACAATTGGTCTTAGTTTGGAACTAGGTTGATATTTACAAGTATCTTTATTGATGATTAGTTGTAGCTTGCAGTTTTTCCACATGCAGGGGGAAAAGTTTGGTCTTCTCTCCCTCTGTCTCATTTGGGTACTTCAGGCTTGGGTTAGCTAGTGGACAGTGTCTTTTCCCTCTCCTCTGGATGGCCAGTCTAGTGAGGAAAGTATACAACTTGAGGTGTGGTGATGCAAGAGAGGTCCAATCTTCTTTCCTCATGGATAGCTTCTTTTGTAGGGCTCAGTGACTCCTCCACATTATCCCAGGGACTCTCTTGTCCAGTTAAGGATTCCAACATGTTGGCTATAGTTCAACATGAACCAATGACATCTTGAAGCCACAGTGAAGATTTCAGTTTAGTGGTTAGATGTCTTGCCCCAGTTTCTTGGTAACCACAAACATACTTCTCTCAAAAACAGCATTCAAGAAGGTCGTATGTGATAAGGAACTAGTAGATATACTTCTGATTAGGCCTAAGGCATAAAGGTCTTAGTTGTATAATTATATTTAATGATTATTCAGCATTTGCAAATCCACCCATTCACACAGCCTCATGACAAGTTAAGTTATGACAGTGGGAAAATAGCTCTAAGAGGTGGAAGCAGAGTTAAGGGCAAATGAGTGACATTACCCTAATAGCTTTTTGCTTACAAGCAAAAAAAGAAAAGAAGTTTTAGACATCTTTTAGCAATGCTAACTTTCATTAAACATGCACCCAACCAAAGTTACTCAGGCCTAAATCCAAATATGCCTTATGTTCCCTACACCAAATTGTGATATTTTAGAGAACATGTGAACCAACAGGAACCATGTGTAACAGTCAGGGCAACTGCACCTGTTCTGCTCCTCTGTAGAGAAGCAAGGGCACCCACTCTAGGCTTCCAACTCCCCAGCTATTGCCTCACTTCTCTCTCTCCTGTTTCTGCCCAGGATATTTCCAGGCTGCAGAGTTTTCCCTGACTACACTGTGATTTTCTGGGCAAAAAACACAGGCTATCTCCCGCTTTGCTTCTCTCCTGAGAAACAGTACACAGTGTGGTTGCCACTATTCTCAGTTACCACACATCTGTTTCTAAGCAAGCAAATTTATTCTTAAGATAGAAACATTAAAAAAAATACAAACATGCTTATAAGTTTACTAGAGATCACCCCTTCATTTCAACAAGACTTCTGATTGGTGATAAGTCCTTCAAGCTCTACATAAGGATGTTCCCTGTGGTGATAACTTCCTTACAGCTTCAGCTCAGAACAAGCACTCAGTCTTATGACACCTCAGTAGGACAACATTCTTCCAGCCTTTTCTTAATATTTGGGACCACCTTGGATCAGAAATCCAGTCTGCTGGCTGGATCAGAAAGGAGGCCATGACCCAGTTTAAAACTATGATATTTATCTAAAGACTCTTTGTCAGTTGGTCCCTGGACAATCCAACAGGAATGAGCATATGAAAACCTCTCCAGGTGGTGGTATTTCTCTGGAGATGTTACAAACTCAGGGAATTTAGCTAAGCACATCTGCTGTTTTCCTGTTTATCCTTCCCATGGAAATACATACAATCCCTCAATAAACACAGACAATTGCACTTTCATTATGATAGGCTCTCAAGCCTTATTAAATAGAGTTTAACATTTTTACTCAGTTCATCCAGATTTGTTCAGGATATTATATCTGTGACATCTTGCTGAAAACAAAGAAATGGCACACAAAGATAACTTTCCTTTCCTGATAGGTTCTGCAGGAATACAAGCAATCACTTCAGAATGTGCTTACTGCAACTGAACATAGTACATCTTTTATCTTGCCAGCAGGAAGAAAAGGTGACAAGGCTCCTTTAAGGATCACTAACTTCATTTGGTTTGTAAGGGAAAGAAAAGGTGGACATACCTGAGCAGAGCCAAGAGGTGTTGGGTAGGAGGGACTGGAAGTGGCCAGACCAGCTGGCCCACCAGGAAGGGGATTTATACCCCATGTATTCCAGAAGGAAATCCTTTGTCAGTCACTGGTCAGATGCACCCCTTCTCCCTTGTATGTGATCAGAGTAGGTCCAGGTTTTTATGATCTCTTGTGGGCTTTTGCTAATTACTTTTTTTTTTTTCCCCTTCTAGAGCTGGAAGAATTTTTTCCCTCTCTTTGCAGGGTTAGCTGAGATGAGGAAAAGTGGGGTGAGTTTTTCTGCCTTCCCCACAGCCAATCAGGGACCCAGTGGGGTAGGTAAGGAGATTAGGACAACATGTCACAAATCAGTTGGTATCAGATGTGGCAGGTGTCCAGTGCAAGTACTTGTTCTAGAAGGATACTGATCCATCATAAACAGGATTGGAAGTGGATATAGGGGAAGGCATCTCTTAAAGAATTAGGGGAAAAGGAGACTTAGATGATCTGCATGATATGATTTATTAACAAGTATTCCCAGATATGTTAAGTGAATAAAGTTGCACCCTAATTAAACAATGATCATTGCATCGTGTTTTTCTTCTTGCATGGCCCATACAGTGACTTTACATACAAAAGATCTGTTAGTGACAGCAAGATTGGCTATGAAAAATGGTATGATGGCATACTTTGGCTATGTAATGTCCCACCAATCATTTCATTTCAAGTAACATTTTACATTCAGTGGCAGCAGGGCACAGTGGAAAAGCTTTGATACTCGCTACCAAAAAGAAGGAGAACAGGGAAATTAAATTAAACCATTCTCAAAAAAAGAAGTACATGCATAGATAAAATATCCAGGTTCAAAAGAAGGGTCAGGCTTCAGGACACTCCTTCTGTTATAAAAGTACAATACTCTAGTGCCTGAAACATTACAGCTGTTGAGAGTGTTACTACACACATTCAGGGTATTAGCATAGATTATTATAATATTTTATAGAGATCAAATCATTCATCCCTACTCCAAGGTAGTATAAACAAAACCATAAAATTCTATTTCCTACATCCTTTTCCAACAATTCACCATGTGTGTGCTTTTTCACATTCCAATTACAGAAAGAGCATTCAATCAACACAAACAAAATGGAATGGCATAGCCTCCTTTCATACACAGCTAGTGTTAGAATATCAAGATTAGCTTGAACAAAAATGCATCATCTATTATTTATTTTTCCATTTTAATTGCCAGCTACCCTGAAACATTGCTAATAAATACAGCCTAGATATAAACAGAAGTAATTAAAAACATGGATGCTTTATGCTGCTAGCAATGTGACATGCAACGTGACATGCAACATGGGCAACTACAGAAACATTTTTATTTGATTCAGGACTGATCAAAGTATAATGGTAAAATGTAAAGCAGAGCAAACTGGTTGGCTGAAAATTCAAGTCCGATGCATTCAGGTCTGCTGAACCATACAAGAATAATTGTCACACAGTATATGGTGCTTGTCAACTTCAAACCAGGTTTGCAAGCTTTAGCTAATGAACTCTTAGTAATTTATTCACATTTAACAGATGGAAGATAAATAAGAAGGCAAACAATGTAAGTGATTTATACAAGGCACAAAGGTGGTCAATGATAAAGCCAAGACAAACTCAGTTCTGGGCATGACACAAGCCATTCTAAAATTTGTGAGTTCAATTTAGTGAATTCTTGAACTAGAACCATTATAGCCCCTCGCCACCATACCTCTCAATTACACTTTGAGGGCTATTACTCACTTTAATCCCAGAGCTACCCATATGTTCCAATACATTGAATGTCCCCTTACTTTTATTGTTGAATATTTATATCAGAAAAAAGAATTATGAAACAGATTACAGAAAGTGTTGTTTACACTAAAGGAATGGATCTCATTCCTATTTTAAAAGTTTCTCCATAAAGACTCTCAATATCTCCCACTTTGGACATTTGTCACATATTGCATACCCGACTGGACTCTAGCAGATTGAATGGTGTCCCTTATGCCATAGCTGCAAATAGCAAGGAGTTTAGGTTTATGAAAATGTACTAACATACGTCCAAGTCGAATTTCTGCAGGATTTCCCCATCTCTAATAAAATGGAATGTTTACATGTGTTTCGGGTTAATATCATGTCCACAGTTAAATATCTATCAGTAGAAAATGTGGCTATCCACAGGACAAAACATTCAGACCTCTATAAAATTGTAAAATCATTTTTAAATTACTCCCCTGTTAAAATTAGTTTCACAACACAAAACATTAGAAAGCTTTTTTTTTTAAAAAAAATTTCATGGAGGTATTGTATTAATATTTTGAAAATGAATATCATGGCTAGATTAAATTGTCTGTAGGTTCTCCCCATCATTGTACCAATTATTTTCTTTCTTTCTTTCTTTGGTGGTGGTGGGATATACCATTAAATTTAACTGGACACATATATAACAAACTTAATTAAAATGTCATAACATTAAAAGAAAGAAGCGGAAGGTTGATCTTACTTCTGCTGTTGCGTGACTCAATTTATTATCATGGCAGAACTTTCCTGAATGAACCAAAATTGAACAATCCAAAGACTACAATCTTTCAAGTGTAAACATGATTTACAAAAGTTTAATTTTAGATGATGCAAAGATGGCAGGAGAAAAATGAATAAAAGAATGTTTTGATTATCAAAAGATGGCCATTATGTACCCAGAAAATTCAAAATTATAGTCAAGCTTGCAAGAAATCCAAACATGGGGAAGTATGGAAATGGTACCCAAACCCTGGCCTTGAAAACAATAGATTATAGTTTATCCATAACAGACTCATTTTATCAGTGAATAAAAAAACTTAAATCGCATATGGTCTGATTTTCACAGGTAGTGGGAACCCACAACAACTCCTACTGAAGTCTGTCTATAAATCAGGCACTGTGTTTGTGCTGACTAGCATTCTTCAGTGGCAAGTATTGCCCACCAGAAAAAAAAAAAAACAGCTACTTTACATAACTCCTAATTATGTAACAGCATACTGAAGGAAGTCATTCTCTTGGCTGTCATGAAACACCTATCCTCATCATCCAGCAGGACTGGGCCATGCCATTATACGCACCAGCTAATTATGCAATTAACTGATGCAGAGCTAGCCTGTATCTATGTACAAATCTTTTAGGTCAACAATTATAGACTTACCTTCAGCATTGTGATGAAGAATCACATTCAGCATCATAGACAACCATGTATGGTAAAAGTCAGTATACTGTGGTGCACATTTTTAATATTCAATTCACAAAGTAGTGAAAGTAATAGGTTAATATCTTTATGACAGAAGAACTATGGTAGTCTGGCCACCAATTCAGTCCTTATGATTTCTGACTAAGTTATCCTTTCTGAGTGGATATAGTACTTACCTATATTAAGAGTGCGTGGGGGTTACTTCACTGAAAATTTCCACAACGCTTACATGGAAGGTACACCTCTCCGTGACTCAGTTTCTGTATCTGTAAATTGATGGTAATGATACTAACCTCCTTTGTGAAGTCCTTTAAGATCTACTGATGAAAAGCACTTAAGAACTATGTTACGTGCCTGAGTGCTCTGCAAGGACGAGGCACACACACACACAAGGTGAGTGATATGGCTTTTAATGAAGGTAAGGAAACACACCCGCAACGGGGACTCCGCACGTTGCTAACACAAAGCGGGGAGCTGAGTCCAAAGCAGCAAAACAATTTCTAGTAAATATAACTTTATGTTAATGGCATGTAAAGCAGCTCATACATAGGCATGTGGGAGCTTTCCCACGGCTGGGGCTATCTCTTGTGGCAAAGGGCCAAGGGCTAGCAACACTTTCCCAAACACACAGAGGCTTCCCAGGCAAAGCGGTTCTAACCAGTTACATACAGCAGGCACTAGTACATAGCAGCCTTTAGTAACCTGTCCTTGAGAAGGCGATCAGCCCTAGCTAAGCCGTAACAAAATCTTCCGCAGTCCCTTACAAACTAGATATTATTACTATTAGAAGAAGTGAACTCAAGGATTTCTCTTGATTCTCTTATAGCTAGTGTACTGCATTTTTAAGTGAAATTTTATTATTTCTCTTCACTCTGTTGTTCACAGATGAATCTTTTCAGGATTCCGCAGGTGAGCCTGACATGCAGAAACCAGGCTACAATGCATGAAGACTACAAAACTCATAGCAACTTATTTTTCATAATCATCATATATTAGCAATTTGTCTTCTCTCACACCACTTATGTTTAATGATACCATATATTCCATTTTATCAGTTACTACTCTCTTTAAAAGATTAAATTCTCTTTAAAAGATTAAATAAGCGAGCAAATTCAGTGATAGTCTGTCAAAAAAGGGATCTATATCTTCTGAGTTAGCCATTCTACTACAAGATATTTTGAATCGACAGTACTCTACTATTTACAAACTAGATAAGTAAACTATTATCATATTACTGCTCATATCATATCTTCCATTAAACAAGGACAAATCTATAATGTGAGCAGCACAGGTGTGCAAAACATAATTTAGCAAAAATTGTGTGAATGCTACAAGTTTCCTCTTTTCTTCAGTTTTCAGACTCTTTCACGCTTTTTGCACCATTTTTCTTAAACCAGAAAAGTTAAAATACAAATAGATTGATTAACACAATACAAGGCTGCAAAGCCAAACAGGCTATTGCTGATCATTGGTGAAACCTTGGCCCCATTGAAGTCAATGGAAGTTTTACCATTGATTTAATAGGACACGGATTTGTATCCATGTGTGTTGTGGCAGCAGATTAGTTCCAAATCTAAGGACTCTTCACAGACAACATACCAAGTGGGTCTAGTTCAAGCCTCTCCACTGCTCACTGCGGGTTTGGAACGAGAAATTTCTGGAGAAGAACATATTAATTCTTCATTGCATTGCTGCATTATTGCAATTTAAACAAAACCTAATTTACTCCCATGCACGTCTTCACTTTACTCCATTAAATTTCTTTCCTTAAATTAACTGATTTTTTTTATATAATGTCTAGATGTGGGCATGGATCAATATAAGAAAATATCAATATTACTGTATGCTTTAATGTGAAAATGGTGATTTTGTCTTATCATTGTGCATGCACTTTACTAGGGGGGAAAATCAGCTTTCTTGTTTTACTTGTATGATGTTCAATAGCAAGGAAATTGTAAAACCCAAATCAATAAAAAATTGCCAAAAAAGGTAAAGTGAATAAACATGAGAAAAATCTTTAAGAGCTAGAAGAACAGGGGAATGGATGAATAGTTTTGGGCAGCCTTTCCCAAATTCCTAAAAGCTGATTCCCCCTGCAGGAAAATTAAAGTTAAGTATGCCCCCAGTGTAATTCCAGCCATGCGCTGTTAAAGGCCTTGGCATATTTTTGAATTTTAATAAGAACATAACATAAGAACATAAGAATGGCCGTACTGGATCAGACCAAAGATCCATCTAGCCCAGTATCAGTCTACCGACCGTGGCCAATGCCAGGTGCCCCAGAGGGAGTGAAGCTAACAGGCAATGATCAAGTGATCTCTCTCCTGCCATCCATGTCCATCCTCTGATGCACAGAGGCTAGGGAAACCATTCTTTACCCATCCTGGCTAATAGCCGTTTATGGACTTCACCACCATGAATTTATCCAGTTCTCTTTAAAACACTGTTATAGTCCTAGCCTTCACAACCTCCTCAGGTAAGGAGTTCCACAAGTTGACTGTGCACTGTGTGAAGAAGAACTTCCTTTTATTTGTTTTAAACCTGCTGCCTATTAATTTCATTTGGTGATCACTAGTTCTTGTATTATGGGAATAAGTAAATAACTTTTCCTTATCCACTTTCTCAACATCACTCATGATTTTATATACCTCTGTCATATCCCCCCTTAGTCTCTTCTTTTCCAAGCTGAAGAGACCTAGCCTCTTTAATCTTTCCTCATATGGGACCCTCTCCAAACCCACCCTTAATCATTTTAGTTTGTCTTTTCTGAGACCTTTTCTAGAGTAGAATATATCTTGTTTTGAGGTTGAGGAACACATCTGTACACAGTATTGTACAGCTGTTGGAGGTGTCGGCTGTGGGTAGGGCATGTGGGGAGGGTGGGAGGCGAGTGTGATTTGATGGTGGTGGTGAGAGG